>NW_015505469.1:1055827-1075469 GCF_001515645.1 Sinocyclocheilus grahami | reverse complement strand
TTGGAACGGCTGGATTTTGCATGCATGGATTCCTATTGGAAAGACCGGATTCTGCATGCATGGATTCCTGTTGGAATAGCTGGATTTAGCATGCGTGGAGTCCTATTGGAACAGCTGGATTTTGCATGCATGGATTCCTATTTCGCATATTGGAACGGCTGGATTTTGCATGCATGGATTCCTATAGGAATGACTGGATTCCACATCCATGGATTCCTATTGGAATGACTAGATATTGCTTGCATGGATTCTTATTGGAATGTTTTAGAGCACAAACCCTGAATATTCCAAAAGCTAATATTTAACATTTGATATGATCAGCGATTAAGCAATACTGCTGTTTATCTGGAGGCAAAACCAAAAATAAAACCTTTTATAAATAAAATTAAATAAATATAAAAATTAAATAAAACACAATAAAATAATTATTATAATAATAATAATCTCTCTCTCTTTCTCTCTCACTCCTATTGGAATGACTGGATTTTGCATGCATGGATTCCTATTTGGCACATTGGAATGGCTGGATTCTGCATGCATGGATTCCTATTGGAACGGCTGGATTTTGCATGCATGGATTCCTATTGGAAAGACCGGATTCTGCATGCATGGATTCCTATTGGAACATCTGGATATCGCATGCATGGATTCCTATTTCGCATATGGGAACGGTTGGATTTTGCACGCATGGATTCCTATTGGAATTGCTGGATTTAGCACGCATAGATTCTTATTGGAATGGCTCGATTTTGCATGCATGGATTCCTGTTGGAACAACTGGATTTCACATGCATGGATTCCTATTGGAATGACTGTATTTTGCATGTATGGAATCCTATTTCATATATGGGAATGGTTGGATTTTGCACACATGGATTCCTATTGGAATGGCTGGATTTTGTATGCATGTATTCTTATTGGAATGGCTGGATTTTGCATGCATGGATTCCTATTGGAAAGACCGGATTCTGCATGCATGGATTCCTATTGGAACATCTGGATATCGCATGCATGGATTCCTATTTCGCATATGGGAACGGTTGGATTTTGCACGCATGGATTCCTATTGGAATGGCTGGATTTGGAAGCATGGATTCTTATTGGAATGGCTGGATTTTGCATGCATGGATTCCTATTGGAACATCTGGATATCGCATGCATGGATTCCTATTTCGCATATGGGAACGGTTGGATTTTGCACGCATGGATTCCTATTGGAATGGCTGGATTTGGAAGCATGGATTCTTATTGGAATGGCTGGATTTTGCATGCATGGATTCCTATTGGAACATCTGGATATCGCATGCATGGATTCCTATTTCGCATATGGGAACGGTTGGATTTTGCACGCATGGATTCCTATTGGAATGGCTGGATTTGGAAGCATGGATTCTTATTGGAATGGCTGGATTTTGCATGCATGGATTCCTATTGGAAAGACCGGATTCTGCATGCATGGATTCCTATTGGAACATCTGGATATCGCATGCATGGATTCCTATTTCGCATATGGGAACGGTTGGATTTTGCACGCATGGATTCCTATTGGAATGGCTGGATTTCACATGCATGGATTCTTATTGGAACGACTGAATTTTGGATGCATGGATTCCTATTGGAACGACTGGATGACTCCTTTAGGAATGACTGGATTTTACATGCATGAATTCCTATTGGAATGACTGGATTTTGCATGTATGGATTCCTATTGGAATGGCTGGATTTCACATGCATGGATTCTTATTGGAACGACTGAATTTTGGATGCATGGATTCCTATTGGAACGACTGGATGACTCCTTTAGGAATGACTGGATTTTACATGCATGAATTCCTATTGGAATGACTGGATTTTGCATGTATGGATTCCTATTGGAATGGCTGGATTTCACATGCATGGATTCTTATTGGAACGACTGAATTTTGGATGCATGGATTCCTATTGGAACGACTGGATGACTCCTTTAGGAATGACTGGATTTTACATGCATGAATTCCTATTGGAATGGCTGGATTTTGCATGCATGGATTCCTATAGGAATGACTGGATTTCACATGCATGGATTCCTATTGGAATGACTAGGTTTTGCATGCATGGATTCCTATTGGAACGGCTGGATTTCTGATGCAAAGATCACTATTGGAACGACTGGATTTCGGATGCATGGATTCCTATTGGAATGACTGGATGACTCCTTTAGGAATGACTGGATTTAGAATGCATGGATTCCTATAGGAATGACTGGATTTCGCATGCATGGATTCCTATTGGAACAGCTGGATTTTGCATGCATGGATTCCTATAGGAATGACTGAATTCCACATCCATGGATTCCTATTGGAATGACTAGGTATTGCTTGCATGGATTCTTATTGGAACAGCTGGATTTAGCACGCATGGATTCATACCGGAACAGCTTGATTTTGTATGTATGGATTCCTATTGGAATGACTAGGTTTTGCATGCATGGATTCCTATTGGAACAACTTAATTTCCCATGTATGGATTCCTATAGGAATGACTGGATTTCGCATGCATTTATTCCTATTGGAACAGCTGGATTTGCATGCACAGATTCCTATTGGAACGACTGGATTTCGCATATGAAACTTCACAACATAATGGTAAATGAGGCTGCACTTACAAGCTCTACTTTAAAAAAAATGCATCTCTCATATGAACCCCTTTGTGAAGATTTAATCCCCAATGTTCCCAGCTCCCCTATTGCTTCTCGGTTACAAAGTGACTTCACTGGCTGCACATAAAAAGATCTGGCTTCATTATGAGCAGAAATCAGAGGAGAATGTAGACGGCAGACAGATATTCCCCAAGGAGCAGGCAAAGACACGAATGCAGTTATTAGAGCTGTCCATGCATCGCATGTATACTCCGCTACTATGTGTGTTCTTCCTGCGAATTCGCAATCAGCGCCTCGAGCTCGGCCATTTCAGGACTATGATGAAATGGATCTCCCAGAATAAGTTTGCGCTGCCGCCACTTCTGTCTTATGCTATGAGACGAAATATACTCCCAGCACACAAAACATACAAAAATCAATAACAGCGGCCACCGGGGAGATAGAAAATTTTTCAGAGATGAGGCCAGAGAAGTATGATTAGAGCAGAGAGGAGATGACAGAGATTAGAATGAAATAGAGAGATGCCGGGCCACTACAGTGCACAGATGAAAATAGCAACCGGTGGAGAGTTCAAAACATCTCTTTGGACAGTACGATGTGAAAGCTATTAAAAGCCTGCCATGGAAGGGAGCTCTGTGGTCCGAATACTAAATGTGATCTAAAGCCCCTGCAGATACAATCACATATCCAGCAATCAATGCATTTCTCCTGCCACCTTGATTTGCTTGAGTGGTTAGCAGCATGTCTGCCCACAATCCCTTCTGTTCGCTCGTTGTACATGTGCTTGCAAGGCAGAAATGTATTAACATTCCTCACACTGAAAATTATTTTCTGACTTTCTGTGTTTTTCTCTTGTCTGTTTTTGCAGTATATCTAAACATTCTTAAATCAAGACATCTTTACTTGAGAGGCAAACTGACATAAGAAGTCTTGTTTTCTGAAAAATTAAGAGAGTTTATGCTTGAAACAATAAAAAATATCTGCCAATGGGGTTAGAAAAAGAAACTTGTTTTAGGCGTAAATTTGCTTAATACTGATACACTGTTCAGAAAAACATGACTGAATATCTTAGACTGACTCATTTTGTTTCTCAAGTAAAAATGTCTTGATTTAAGAATGTTTTGATATTTGGACTGGAAAACAGGACAAAAATACTGAGTAAGTAATTGATTTTTGCTTTGCAGATATTCTGCTCAGGGTTCTGTTCTAAACCTCTCACCTTAAGCAACAAGTTCTGCAGTTAACTCAGTCTGTAACATACAGACTTCATTTAAAATGTGTTTTGAAGACAGACTTAGCTGTACATAGCTTACATAAATCACAAAGGATTATGTTTTAATGCACAGACACAAGCTCAAAGAAAGCATTCCTTTTGGTTCTAATAAGACCAAGGTAAATACAATTCAATAAAACACAGCACTGAGGAAACCAGCAGTGCTTGATTTCACAAAACACTTTGTAATTACAGATCTCATAAAGTCTTGTCACATGATCTTTCAGAAATCATTCTAATATGCTGATTTGCTGCTCAAGAAACATTTCTGATTATTATCAGTGTTTTATTATTAACAATTGTGCTGCTTAATATTTTTGTGGAAACGGTGATACATATTTGTTCAGGATTCTTTGATGAATACAGTCCAAAAGCAATTATTTGAAATAGAAATATTTTGTAATATTATTCATGTCTTTACTATGATTACTTTTTATCAATGCAATGTATTCTTGCTAAAAAAAATAAAAAATAGAACAAATTGTCTTCAGTTAAAATATTGTTTTTTGGTGCATGACACAATTTCAATTAACTAAATCTGTGTAATTTAGCAATAATTATCTGTTGATTTTAGCTTTAGCATGGAACCAAGTGTGGCCTACAAACAACTCAAACCAGTCCGGATCTTCTAACACAAGGAAACATCGCCTCTGCTCCAAAACCCAGTGCTCACTAGCTTTTGGAACAGAGCTATTGTCGTCCTGTACTGATAGATGAAGCTGATGACGAAAACCGGTCCTCAAAGCTCATCTGAAACATCTGCAGTCCAAATACAAGCCACTGTTCCAAGATCAGCACCTTCATCTACAGTACAGATTCAGCGTTTTTGTCCAGGCAGGAGACTGAGAACAAATTCCCCGACTCCCAGGAAGTACACCACCTGTGCGATGCCGAACAGCGGCGCGATGACCAGTGCGCGACAGTAAGAGCCCTTCAGGAAAGCAGAGGGGCCCTCGTGACGAATAATCTTACTGATGATGAGATGTTCAGAGGACAAAAATAAGAAACAATGTTATGGAAATACTTTGATAAATGAGTATGCAAGAATAATTTTACCTGATGCAATCTTTCACTCCGCTGTAAGTGTCCTCATGACATCCACGGGCCAAAGACTGAAGCCTGGTCTTTACCACTGCAGCACAAACACACACATTCAAACCATTAGTCTGCATTCACAAAATACTGTCCCCCCTTAATCATACTGGTAGCGCTGTAATAATACTGATGATATGATATCATGTTTGCTGATTTTAGTATGGTTCTTTTAGGGGGAAAAAAGGAAACTACTACTATTAATACCACACTTGCCAATTTAGATACTTAGGCTGTTGCTATGTATAAAATAGTCACAGCTAAAATGCATTTGAGATGCAGTCACTTTCATTTTGGTTCACTGACATATGACTTAATTGCATCTGTTGTAAAAAAAAAAAAAATGTTTATGTCATACTAAAGTGTCACACACCATTACACACATAACTTTTTCCTCCTAATCTGTAATTTTTAACACTGACTCTTGTAGGCAAAACATATTCAAATGTAATTGACTACTTATGAAATGTTTGGGTGATGCTAAAATAGAGGAGCAAACTGTGCCCCCTATGGATTTAATATGAAATGCAATTATTTTTAATTAAATAAGGGACCACTCAATAATATTTGACATGGTTGACAAAACTACATTTGACGTGTAAACATTTTATTCTATATTTCTTGTATAAAAATGACAATATACATATTTACATAATATTTGTATATAAGAAGAGAGAGAGAAATGTTTTTATATTATTATTTATATAAATATGTATTTACATAATTATTTATATCATATTATTATATTTAAACTAAAGAAAATATTAAAAGTCATTATATTATTATTTATATTTTATTATATCCATGTGTGTGTATATTATTTAAAAATATAAAACATATTTTATATAGTAAAACAGTTCAATCAAATATAAAAGTTATTTCACCTGATATTTTTGTGTTATGTATTTTTATGCTTGCCATGTGTTGTTAGCTTAGAGAGCTAACACTACACTCTACTGAAATAAACTCGGATCTCCTGTGTGCTTCATGTCAGGAGCGTTATCTGTATAATGAATGGAGTTATTATGTACAGGTGCATCTCAATAAATTAGAATGTCATGGAAAAGTTCAGGAGAAGCTCATAGCCCAAGTTGCTTGAAGTCCAGTGTTAAGTTTCCACAGTCTGTGATGATTTGGGGTGCAATGTCATCTGCTGGTGTTGGTCCATTGTGTTTTTTGAAAACCAACGTCACTGCACCCGTTTACCAATAAATTTTGGAGCACTTCATGCTTCCTTCTGCTGACCAGCTTTTTGAAGATGCTGATTTCATTTTCCAGCAGGATTTGCTACCTGCCCACACTGCCAAAGGCACCAAAAGTTGGTTAAATGACCATGGTGTTGGTGTGCTTGACTGGCCAGCAAACTCACCAGACCTGAACCCCATCTATGGGGTATTGTCAAGAGGAAAATGAGAAACAAGAGACCAAAAAATGCAGATGAGCTGAAGGCCACTGTCAAAGAAACCTGGGCTTCCATACCACCTCAGCAGTGCCACAAACTGATCACCTCCATGCCACGCCGAATTGAGGCAGTAATTAAAGCAAAAGGAGCCCCTACCAAGTATTGAGTACATGTACAGTAAATGAACATACTTTCCAGAAGGCCAACAGTTCACTAAAAATGTTTTTATTGGTCTTATGACGTATTCTAATTTGTTGAGATAGTGAATTGGTGGGTTTTTGTTAAATGGGAGCCAAAATCATCACAATTAAAAGACTTAAACTACTTCAGTCTGTGTGCATTGAATTTATTTAATACACGAGTTTCACAATTTGAGTTGAATTACTGAAATAAATGAACTTTTCCACGACATTCTAATTTATTGAGATCCAAATCAGTCACTTATGAGGTTCCATTTCAGTTAAGATGCTGTATAGGACATAGACAGCAAGGCAGCTAACTAGATTTAGGAACAGCATTTGTGAGGAGTAAACATTGAGGATTCAAATAAATAAACATTTACTACATTGCCATATTTTTTTATGATTTGTGTGTATTATACCCAATCCTGGCTTTTGGCCCATTTCATTTTTCTGTTCAACGTGAAATTGTATTTCTTGTTGTTATATACACTTAACACTATTCAAAAGTATTGGGTAAGTATTTTTTTCTTTCTTTAAAGAAATAATATTTTTCTAATACTATTAATCAGCAAGGATGCATTAAATTAATAAAAAATGAAAGTGAAGACATAATGTTTCATAAATATATATTTCAAATAAATGCTGTTCTTTTCCATTTTTATTCGTCAAAGAAACTTGAAAAAATGATCAACTTAAGCAGCATAACAGTTTTCAACATTGAAAAATGCTTCTGGAGCAGCAAATCAGCATATTAGAATGATTTCTGAAGGATCATGTGACACTGAAGACTGGAGTAATGATGCTGACAATTCAGCTTTGCATCACAGGAATAAATTAAATTGTAATATGTATTCAAATAGAAAACAGCTATTTTAAATTGCAATAATATTTCACAATATCACTGTTTTAACTGATCAAATAAATGCAGCCTTGGTCAAAATAAGACACTTGATATATATTTAAGACAATATATAAGACAAAAATATATATTTATAAAACATATTGCCCCAAACTTTTAAATGGAGTACACCTCATTAAATGCACCCATTCACACATCATATAGGCCATCTCACCGTCCACAGGGTTGACCACAACAGCTGCGGTGCAGCCTGCAAAACAGCCAGCGAGGAAGGAGATGTAAAACGGAGCTGAACCGTCAGCGTTCCTCCTGCCCAGGTTATTCAGGTTGGCAAACAGTGGGAAGTAGATGATGGAAAAGGGCACATCCCTGAGGGAGAACACACCAGTGTGAGATAAAGGATGGAGAGAAAGCACATTATGGATAAATGCGTCCCGCAGTTTGAGTGACTCTGTTGGACTACCGTAATAGAGTGGCCCCCAGTCCCTTATAGAGACCAGCGATGCCTTTGTCCTTCAGCAGATCTCTAGAGAGTTGGAGGGCCGTGGGAGACTTCAACTGAACAACATTCACTTTGCCTCCGCCTCCTCCAGCATGCTGGCCAATGAGCTTCCTCTGGGCCTCTGTCAGAGACATGAGATATGGTCAGAATAGCATATTACTCATACTATTTTATATACACTACTGTTCAAAAGTTTGAATTTGTTTCATAGAAATGAATGCTTTTATTCACATTAAATTAAACACATTAAATGACCCTAGAGACATTTATAATGTTACAAAAGTATTCTAGTTCAAATAAATGCTGTACTTTTGAACTTTCTTTTTGTCAAAGAATCCTTAAAGCATATTAGAATGATTTCTGAAGGATCATGTGACACTGAAGACTAGGAGTAATGATGCTGAAAATTCAGCTTTAATCACAGGAATAAATTACATTTTAAAATATATTCAAATAGAAATCTTTTTTTTATAATTGCATTAATAGTTCAGAATACTACAGTTTTTACTGTGTTTTTAGCAATTAAATGCACTCTTGGTGAGCATAAGAGACTTGAAATACAAGTATACATTTTTATTTTCAAGAATAACTAGATGACACTTGCTAAATTAAACATGCAACACAAAATAAGTCTTGTTACAACAATGTAGCATGCTAAAGTTTCAATTCTAACTAGTTTCAATTTAGTTCTTGCTTTATGCATAAGCCATGCTGCTTTTGGAATCAGACTGTTGCACACTGCATACAGCATTGAATGTATATGGTGCAGTATACGCAACATTTCATGTTCTCTGCTACACTGTTGTCACATGCCTACAATGCATGTTTAATTCAGCAAGCAAAGGCCTGTTATCATCCATGGTTCATATTGTGGTCAAGGTCAAGATAAGTGCATTGCATTCTGGGATGCAACATTACAGTGTGCGTGCCACATTTTGCCAAATGGAGTTCCTCATCCAGTATTCCGTGCATGCAGACATTTTGTATATTGCACACAATATACATATTGCACACTGTAGAATAGTATGCGTATATGATACTATGCGCCCCCATCATCAACAAGACACTATAAGCGGACATGAGAAAGTTTTCTATCTTTTACCTATTCTGCCGGCATCCTGCAACTGGATCTTTAGCATCTCCATAGGAGTGGTTACAATCACCTGCCAAAACACAAACCGCATACAGACAGAAGTTACCAATACCATTCAAGACATTTCAGTTTAAAAGCAGATATGTGAGGATTGCTCCATACAAATGTGTGTTATTTAAGATGTAAAGGCATCTAAATTGTTCTTTTGAAATGAGGTCAGTAAGATTGAATTAATAATATAGAAATAAATGATTTGTCTGTCAGCAAGGATGCATTAAATTGATCAAAAGTGACAGTAAAGGTTTTTACTTTGTTACAAAAAAATTTACATTTAAAATAAATGCTGTTTTTGGCTTTTTCTATTCATCAAAAAATAAATAAAAAATAAAAAATTATGTATTATGGTTTCCACACAAAAAAAAATTAGGCAGCACAATTGTTTTCAACATGGATAATAATAAGACATGTTTCTTGAGCAGTAAATCAGCATATTAGAATGATTTCTGAAGGATCATGTGACACTGAAGACTGGAGCAATGATGCTGGAAATTCAGCTTTGTTCACAGGAATAAATTACATTTGAAAATATATCAACATAGAAAACATTTACATTAAATTGTAATAATATTTCACAATATTAAATTATCAAATAATTGCAGCTTTGGTGTGCATAAGAGACTTCTTTCCAAAACATTAAAATCATACAGACCCAAACTTTTTATTTGACTATTATTTCTTATATTTCTATAAACACACGTTTGAACATTTTGCCCAACATCTGAGTGTTTTGCAATGCCAAATTTGCATTTTGGGTGCACCACGTTCCTTCTTAGCAGTACTTAAGCCAGAACATCACTTTAAGAAACTCATTACTTTCAGAAAAATAAGCAGTTTTGTGTGTGTGAGGAATGTGGGTCCTATGAGTGCAGCAGAGACACTAACTTGGCAGGTACCAGCACCGCAGCCAGCTAACATTTCTCTGACCAACGTCAACTTCCGTCTGGGAGAGAGCCAGAAAAACAGAAAGATAAAAAGAGAGCATTATTTTTAGACGACGATAAGCCCGTTTTCTCTGTAAACAAGTAGCTTTGGGGTCTGACCCTCATCGTGTGATGACATCACACTCCCAAACACACACACTCACACACTTATTTCAATAATTCATCGGTTCATTGCAGTCTACTGGACTCTATTAATCAATAATTTAGCCATCTAGCTATTAGTCACCACAGAGATGCTCACCACAGCTCCAGGTATTCAAGGTGTACTGAGTTATACTGCAATATCTATACATACTGCAGAAGCTTATGGGTGGCTTCTATCAGATCAGCTCTGTGAGCAAATCCAGCGGCTCTGTGGATTAATTCCCTTAAAAAATAAGAAGTGGATCTGAGACTTCATCCAACCTAAATTATGCCCCGAGCAAAAAAGGAATGAATTAAAAAATGAGCATTGCTCTTTCTAAATCAGTGCAACTGTTAAATAAGTTATGAGACCTCCATTACATCCCACTGCTGAGCGCATTCACCGCAAATGAGCAAATGTATCAATTTTAATGAATACTGATATATATAATAAAGGTTTATTCTTGAACTTTGGTTGGACAAAAGGGTATTTCTATAATTGTTAGGTTGTTGCAAGTTGTGTTTATAATTACAATTTCTGTTGGCCAAACCATGTATTTTCTATTGATACGTTTTTTTTAATTCTTTGTAGTTCATTAAATTTAGCTGAGAAGTCCTTTAAATATCCTATAACACATTTGAAATACAATTATGTTGTGGAAGATGGATGTTTTACTTTAGATAGTATTGCAAATGAACGAATTCTTCTCATATTGTAAACTACCTTTAGAAATGATCTGGGTGTTGGGGGAGATGTTGTCACTCCAAAAGTGACCCCATAAAGCATAAAACATGGAAACACAACGTGAGTGTGTGTGTGTGTGTGTGTGTGTGTGTGTTGTAAATCAGGTTTGCAATTCAGGATTTAACTTAAAATGCTTTTAAATTAAAGGGAGAGTGTACCCAACAATTTAAATTCTGTCATTAATTACTCACCCTTGCTGTCCATGGGAGGGTCAGAGAGCTCTCGGAATTCATCAAAAATATCTTACGGGTTTGGAACAAAATGAGGGTGAGTAATTAATGACAAAATTTTCATTTTTGGGTGAACAATCCCTTTAAATGTCATGTCTCTCATTTTCTTAAACAGTTCCAAATTCAATTGTAAGTATTTAAGTACAAGAATTAAGTCAAAATGAAGCTCTGTTTGTCGTTTCCCCCCATACACTCATGTAAGAAGTTGAGGGTGTTTTATTCTCACCCATCCTTGGAGAGCTGGTGTCTGAAGAAATCATTGGCAGCCAGTTTGATGGCCTTTTCTGGAGTTACCAGAGTCAGATTAACCGCAGCTCCTAGAAATGAAAGTGTGAAGGAGGGATATTAAGAAGAAAGGGGGATAGATAATGGAGTTTTTCCAAGCATGAACAATTCCGTATGATCTATACAGATTGTGAAACAGTACAATACCTCTGTAGATCCCACAGAATCCTTCTGATCGGATGGTTTTTATCAGACAATCAGACCTGTGAATGAAACACATCCTCACCCATATATACATTAACACAATCACAGGCATTCATTTGCTCAGACAATTAAAAGGAACAGGAAACATACATGCTAGTGTAGATGCGAGATCCGTTTTGCTGGTTTTGGAGGCGAGTTTTTGCCAGATCAATCGGAAACACGCAAGTGACACCAATTAACCCGGCAATGCCTCCATTGAGGAGTTTAGCTGGCAGACTAAAACAACATCAGAGATTAATCCAGTGTGCAAAAGAAACCATGCCATCCAAAAAGAGAAGTTCATTTTATTTGTAAAAGCACTGTATTCCAAATCTACATATATAATAAGTTATCTTCTATAAAATAAACTAATTAAAACAGCTGCATTGACGCTGCGTGTTGAAACATCTAAATGAACTGGTTTAACCCTGTGAGCCTGACATATGAAATAATAGTCAGGATTTTTCAAAAGTTTATTAACCCTTTACAAAATCTTTAAAAAAAATATATATATATGCATAGGTGTTTTTGTTGCAGATTTGATGCATTGGGCTTTTATGGCTCATATAATAAGTAAGAATATGGAGGAAAAACACCTACATTTTATTCAGAGGCTCAAACTGAGCAAAATATGAAATTTGGTGCAGTTGCTGATATTTATATGGCCAAAAAGTAAAAAATTCTGATAGTTTGTAATGTAAATCAATTAGATTAAATGCATATATTATCAGATGCCACTCTGTATCTCCCAATAATATGTCTTAGTAAGATATTAAATGCTTACTTTTGATTAAAGCTCTGTAGTATTTATTGTGGGGGCAAAACATGCAATACTGCATAAAACAATGATTGAGAGATGAACAAATTAATATTCCTCAAAAACCTGATGGATCATTTATGATACTCACATTTTAACAGGATTTTTTACCAAAACAATGATGTATAGATAAACAAGTAAACGTCAGTTGCATCAGTTGAGTAAGTGTTCATCTTGAAATATTACTAACAACATACAAGTTATACTTAAGATTACATTTTTAAAAATCAGTAAAGATTTCACAGCAAAAAGGTGGACGTTAGTACAATTACACTAAATGGCCTTTTACTTGCTACAAAGTATAACCTATCAATCATGACAGAAGGCATGTAGTAGATTGTGTACAACAGGGTTTTTTAAGAATTGTTTTGAACATGTTGATCATTTAGAGGCCTTAGAAATTCGATGATAGAGTGGGCTTTATAGGGTTAATTGAACAAAATTAAATAATATTCTAAACAAAATGTATAAATTGTCAGTAAAAGTAATTCAAAAGACTCAAATCAAGTAGCAACGGCCTGAAACATTAAAGAACTTTAACACAAATGCATATGAGTTCACATTAAACATAAAGTGGATTACTTTTTTAATGTTAAAATACTATCTTGCTTTTGTGTATTTGTATAGTTTATATTTTCGTTCTAAGGTATTAACTATATTTTTACTCTAGTGAGTATTAGCCATTTCCCTCTAAAGAAAACTCACCTGACCTGCTTGTCAGCCATTTAAAACAAAGCCAAGAATATCAGTGACACAGAGCAGATAATGTGGAATCACATTTGCACATATTTTGAGTGTCAAAAACACGGTTTCTATTACTGCTCCAGTTTGTAGTCATCAGGAATGTCCGACATGGCCAGAGAGAAGATGATCAGGTTGGTTTGCAGACTCTTTCTCATAATACCTAAAGTCATAAAAAAAAATCTCCATTACCATCAAACCAATTTTAATTCAATATAAATTCTTTGAAAACGTATCTTGCACATCAATGCAAATTTGCTTCTTGGGTAAACTGATCAAATTATCGTACACTGTAAAATCCAATAGTTTACCTTACTTAGAATTAGTTATCTTTACTAGACTTTATCACGTTACAGCTAATTTCAAGGAGAATAAAACAATTTACTTACTGAAAAAAAGTAACTTGCGTTACTTATTTGAAAAAGTAACTCTTGTAAATATTCTCTTGTAAATTAAAAAGTAATGCGTTACTTTACTAGTTACTTGAAAAAAGTAATCTGATTACGTAACTCGCGTTACGCGTTACTTGTAATGCGTTACCCCCAACACTGGCTTTGAGTGACGCTTACTTAAAATATTAAAGTAGCCACAAAGGAACCAATAACATTAATACACCAGTGAGAAGCAGCAGTGCACTAATATGTTGCTAATGAGCAACAAAACAACAGAAGAAGAAATAAGGAAGTAGTTAAGAGCATGCGCAACAAGTTTTTTTTTTTTAGTGCCAATTCGTCAAGAAAAAAGAAAGCATTTTTGAGGTGGGGCCATTCTTAAAGGGGCCATATGATGCTGCTAAAAAGAACATTATTTTGTGTATTTGGTGTAATGAATTGTGTTTATGCGGTTTAAGGTTAAAAAACACATTATTTTCCACATACTGTACAATATTGTTTCTCCTCTATGCCCCGCCTTTCTGAAACGCGTCGATTTTTACAAAGCTCATGGGTCTGAAAAAGCGAGGTGTGCTCTGATTGGCCAGCTATCCAGTGCGTTGTGATTGGCCGAATTCCTCAAGCATGTGACAGAAATGTTACGTCCCTTACCATAGTGTGATGCCTGCGGCAACCACATGTGACGACCCCAGGCTGGACTCCGCTTCGTCCACAGTGAAAGCCGATCCGGCGATCGACAGCGTGAAGTTGAAGTATTTCCTCAGCGACCAGCACGGATCAGCTCCAGGCATGACGAAGCGGATATCGTCCTCTTTTGGAAGGCCAAACAAAGTAGTTTCGCTTTCACAACGAAGCACACAGCACCTTCACGACATGGCGGCAGCGGCAACAATACTACAGCGAGAATAAAAGTTACGCCTTCTTTCTTTGCGTGAACATTTGGGCGGCGTTATGCAAATCTTCCCACATAGTGAGGTAGACATGTGGGGGCGTGTTAGAACGAGCCGTTTTAGGTAGCCATGGTTGACTCTTAACTTTTATAAAGAATATCTCTTTGGATTTGAGACTTTAGTCTTTGCAACTTTACAGATCTTCTTTATGCACCAAGAGCTTGTAACACTCCAAAGAGAAAGGAAAAATGTAAATTGCGTCATATGACCCCTTTAATAAGCTTTTCACTCATTTCCCAAAGTCATCTTAAGCGTTGAAATGTCAATACAACTGAAAAATTTGAGAGAACTTCGAAACGTAGTGTTTTCAAGGCAATGGGTTTGCATGCTTTTTTTAAAGTAAGCCTAACTAATTTGATTTTACAGTGTAGGCATCTTCGTACAAATATTTGTACAGAACAACACTGAGAAAACTATATTTTTGCAGTGCTGCTTGAAAACTCTGCTCAAGGATATATAGAGTGAGTTTCTGTAACCATGGCAACTGCTGACTACACTACAAACATCACAATGTTTTCTGGACTTCAAAACCATGTGCAGCGAATCCAGGGAATCGACACTTCAGACGGCAGGATGCAGGATCTAAGACGGACTATGACAGCAGTGAAAGCCGCTCACGTTCACTCTGGCCTGCACTAGTATCCATTAGTGAAAACGCTGCACAGTAAGAATCAAAATAATACCAGAGACAATGCCAGGATCCGCTCAGCTCTCTATCCCTGTATTCAGAGGATCTCTCTAGAGGCAGCGTGGTGTGCGAAAGCTTGATAAAAGCAGATTTTTGTCTGTGTGGTGGGAAAATGACATGTGACACTCTTGCTTTTGTTCATTTTTCTTAATTCTGCTCATTTAAATGATACTCGTCTGACCCAACCTTAATCTTTGTGCTTTTTATGAATAATACAACCATCTCACTCTGTTTCTCTCTCTCTGTGTGTGCGTGCGTGCGTGTGTGTGTGTGTGTGTGAGTGTGAGTGTGTGTGAGTGAGAGAGAGAGAGAGAGAGAGAGAGAGACGTTACATAACTTACATAACTGAGTTATGAATCTAAAATCCACATTAATTATTGGTACTTTCCACAAGCAGTGTGAAAAATACACCTTGAAACTCTTGAAAAATTAAGTCAAACTGGGTTTCTTATTCAACACAGTGTGAAATATGAAAAGAGGTGTAATAGTAAAGTAGGTTTTAGTTTTTTTTCAAACTAAATATTACATGTGTTGTTTTTTTCCAAGTCTTGCCTGAATATCTAAATTACAGTTCAAAACCTTGGTTGTGTTTTTTCATTATTCGCTACCATTAAATAACATAAAACTTAAATAAACATATTAAAAGAATAAAGAAAAATAGCTGAAAATTTAGATGAGTTTGTTTTTCAGTGTAACAGATTGGTCACCAATGGATCCTCTGCAGTGAATGGGTGCCGTCAGAATGAGAGTCAAAAAAGCTGATAAAAACATCACAATAATCCACACCACTCCAGTCCATCAGTTAACATCTTGTGAAGCAAAAAGCTGCATGTTTAAAAGAAACAAATCCTTCATTAAGATTAGGACATTCTTTACTTTAATCACTTCTGGCCAAAATTTGAGTCCATATTAACATTTCCCACAGTGAAAAAAATGTGTCTAGTCTGAAACGAGAGAAATATGCACAGATCACGCATTGTTTACAAGCAAAAAAACAGTTCTAAACAAATATGTCAGTGGATTTTGATGTCAGAGGACAAAAGCTAATTGATTTTTTCAATGGAGGAAGTGTTGTTATGGATTATGGACTCATGTTTTAGTAGGAGCGATGGTGTGTTAAAAAAAAAGTAATGATGGATTTGTTTCTTACAAATTACTTGTGGATTATTGTGATGTTTTCATAAGCTGTTTGGGCTCTCATTCTGACGGCACCCATTCACTGCAGAGGGTCCATTGGTGAGCAAGTGATGTTAAATTTTTGCAAATCTGTTCCAATGAAGAAACAAATGTATGTACATCTTGGATGGCCTGGGGGTGAGTAAATTACATAAAATATTAATTTATAATATTAGCCTAAATATAAACAAAATTTTACTCAGCACAGGTTAGTTATTGGACCAAATATTTATCAACACAGTTTTTCCCCTATATGTTACAGATTTATTTATTTTTTGATGCATTACATGCATTCAGCAGATATTTATATCCAAAGAGACTTAAAGTGCATTCAAGCAATAGATTTAATCTAAGCATTGTTTGGGAATCAAAGCCAAGATCAGCACAATGTTCTACTAGCTGAGTTAGAGTGTAACACACCAATTAGTTCTCTCTCTAATGAACATGGAATTTATACTTTCAATGCTTCAGAAATAATGGGAAATTGCCAATTACGATATGCAAAATCAGAACGAGCTCACTGCTATTACTTGGTTCACCAAACGCAGGTTCAAGACATTTTGTGCATCAATTTTCAATTTCCTCTCAATAGCCTAAAAATGTCTCCAGTTTACAAGCTAACAAAACATGTCAACAGCAACACTGGTGGCTGATAAAGTGTTTTGTGGCTGAAGCTCCAGCACAGCGTTTCATTTATAAGTCATGATTGACAAGTGAGGATTTGTGGCAGTTCTATTAAAATGGCTCTTTGAAAAGTACAAATGAAAAACTTCCCAAAAAGTAGCTTTTTAGAAGCACTTGTAGATCAAAACAGTTTTTTTAAACCAGCTCAGAAAAAAAAGAAAAATGACAAAAAACACCCTCTTATCATCAACCGTCAGCAATCCAAAATCTAAATGGAAACCAGCTTGTTCTTCTTAGAAAAAAGACCCCCATCAATCTCACATGGGTCTTAAACAGTGCTCACGATTTAATACCTGTAATCAAATGTGAACATTCTCAAAATTAACTCATCATATCTCATCAAATTCCTCCAAAACCATTTGATATGAGCTCTAATCACAATCATATATTCACCCACAGTTCTATACAATCATCTCATTTGTATCTATTCTTATTAATAAGGAATTAGAAGAAGCATCTGAGGCCAAGTTGATACTTACCTGAAACCCAACTGAGAGCTTCATTAAGTCTCCTGAGCTATGAACAAGCAACTCTGAGCGATAGATTTTTCTTCTGGGTAAAGGCTTTGAGTTTTTTTTTCTTTTCTTTGCACTACAGCTAAAACAAGCCTGTTGAATGATGTGACAAATAAAACTCTGGCAAAGCCAGCAGACTCACATTTATCCCGAATCCACAGGCAGTCTCCACAATGCATCCCATTGAGAGATTATGTTCAGAAACCCAAAACCAGCCATTGATAAGACTTACAGGAACAGAGGCTGTTAGTGTACAAGGAAGGAGAGAGAGAAAGTAAATATAAGGGTGTTCAAAGAGGACAGAGAGAGAAAAGACCTGAGAGGGAAGATGAGAAGATGAGAGCAGAGCCCTGAAAGAGTCCCACAGACATTAGCCTTCAATATTCTCTCTGCTTTTCTTTTATTTTCACAAGTTTCCCCCCTAAAGAATCGAATGTATTAAAGCATTTCAATTTCTTATTTGCCTCTGCAGTCTGATTCAATATACAGGTGGCCATATTTGTACCAAATTTCTGCAAGCATATGATGTAGGAATTTTTCTTAGAACTAACTTCACTTTTCCTTATCATTACTGTAAATGTGTAAAGTCAGTTCTCCTCAAATTAACTATGAACATGCACCAAAACATTATCCATGTTCAGATAAACATCACAGTTGTGAGTGTCACCGTGTGCAATATTGGTTTTATTCAAGTTTAATAAATAAAAAGTTTGGTCAGCACCGATAACCATGATAGCCATGTGGGCAGTGCGCTGACATATGGTGCAGTTGTGCTTCGGGTGTCCCGAGATCAAATCCTGCCTCATGGACTGCTGCTGTTCCCACTCCTCATCTCTCTCTCTCCTACTCACTTCCTGTCATTTCTCTACTGTCCTGTCAAGCAAAAATGCCTAAATGAAAAGTTTGTACTGAGTAACACAGTATTTTGTTTGTTTTTAAGAATAGGTTGAGTGAATGATTCAGTGACTCACTCTTAACAGTCACCAGTTTTGTTGCTGAATGATTCTGTTTGTTTGAACAAATCGGCTGAGTAGACAATTCAATGACTCACTCATACTTGTTTAACTGAATCAGCCTTTTTGAACAGGTGGATTTAATGAATGATTCAATTATTTATTCCTAAAGACAGGTGATTGTTTGTTCCTGAATGAATCAGCATTTTTGAATGAACCAGTGGTGGCTCTTGGGTTTTAAAATAGAGGAGGCACACTAATTGTATTGGTCTGGGATCCCTGCCGATTATTATTATTATTATTTGCTTAACCACTTTAAAATGGCTTTTTGGTTGCTTTTAGTTAGAAAACGTAAAGAAAACAACACGCATACAGCAAGATAATATAACTTCACTTACCTGGCCTATCACTTGAAGCAAACATCCATCCCTTCTTAAAAGTCTGTGTTAAAAGAGAGCTGCCTGTTGCGCCATTTAATTAAGCTGACTGCTGTAGCCTATATCCAGTTAGGTGTGTGTTCCCTTTTTTTTTTTTTTTGTATATATACTGTTTGAATGACAGCTTGGAAAATCTGTTGGCAATCAAATATTCAATATCGCTACTCATCATAAGTACTTGGTACATTAGCAGGAGACGTTCGTAATTTACGTCTCTGTGATGATTGGTTGATATCAGAAAGGAGGCTAGCCTATGGCAAGCCCTTTTGACTTTTATTCATTCTCAGGATATGAATTCTTGATATCAACAATTCAATTTTTACTAGTTAAAATGTTCATTCTTGATATCAGGAATTAGATTTCTACTAGTAACAATGGCTATTTTTGATATCAGCAACTACATTTTCACTAGTAAATATGTTAATTCTTGATATCAACAACTCAATTTTCACTAGTAACAATGTTAATTCTTGATATCAACAATTACTTTTCAACTAGTAAAAACTATAATTCTTGATATCTGTAATTGTATTTTCACTAGTTAAATGTCACCATAGGCTGCCATTCAAAATCAATTGTTGATATCAAGAACTGATTTCTTACTAGTTGAAATTCCAACTTCACATATCAGAAATACAATTCTTACTAGTAAAAACCTTTATTTTTGATATCAGTAATCAC
>NW_015505469.1:1055021-1055292 GCF_001515645.1 Sinocyclocheilus grahami | reverse complement strand
TGTTTATGGCGGATAGACGACAAGGTACAGAGCCCAAAAGAGAATGGGCACATTCGATTGCCCTCTCATGAAAATAAAACGCTCCTGTAGGCTATTTTTAATCATTATTTTGTTTTCATTTTGGCAGAGGCTACTTACACTAACTCCGCCTACCAACGTGTGGTAGTGTTACACAAGACTGCAAAAAGCCTACACATTACTGTCAGCCGCAGTGGCGCAGATGGTGGAGCGCAAAACAGTTGTTTTTGACGCGAAGGACCCGAGTTCGATT
>NW_015505469.1:1053197-1055011 GCF_001515645.1 Sinocyclocheilus grahami | reverse complement strand
GACTAGTACAGCAAGGAGTATTTAATGCTAATACGGCTTGCCATACTGACGTCTCTTCTTGATATCAACAATTTAATTGTCACTAGTGACAATGTTAATTTTTGTTTTAATGAATAGGATTGTTACTAGTAACAATCCTATTCATTAAAACAAAAATTAACATTGTCACTAGTGACAATGTTAATTTTTGTTTTAATGAATAGGATTGTTACTAGTAACAATCCTATTCATTAAAACAAAAATTAACATTGTCACTAGTGACAATTAAATTGTTGATATCAAGAATTAGCATTTCAACTAGTGACAATTAATTCTTGATATCAAGAAGTCACATTGTTACTAGTAAAAATGTAATTGTTGATTTCAAAAATTGTATTTCTACTAGTAAGAAATACAAAGCTGATATGTGCATTTAGAATTGTAACTAGTAAGAAATGCATTTTTGATATCTGTAATAGTTTTGTTGCCCTTTTAACATTTAAACATATGAATTGTTGATATCAAGAATTAAATGGTTGATATCTATGGCAAGCCGTTTTGACTTTTATTCATTCTCAGGATATGAATTCTTGATATCAACAATTCAATTTTCACTAGTTAAAATGTTGATACTTGATATCAGGAATTAGATTTCTACTAGTAACAATGGCTATTTTTGATATCAGCAATTACATTTCCACTAGTACCAACACGAATTCTTGATATCAACAATTCAATTTTCACTAGTTAAAATGTTGATACTTGATATCAGGAATTAGATTTCTACTAGTAACAATGGCTATTTTTGATATCAGCAATTACATTTCCACTAGTACCAACACGAATTCTTGATATCAACAATTCAATTTTCACTAGTTAAAATGTTGATACTTGATATCAGGAATTAGATTTCTACTAGTAACAATGGCTATTTTTGATATCAGCAATTACATTTCCACTAGTACCAACACGAATTCTTGATATCAACAATGACGTCATCACTCGCAGAAATATGTTTATCATATCGAAAATGAAATTACAACTAGTAATACACATACATCTTGATATCTGTAGCTTAATTCTTACATGTTAAAATTACATTTTCACTAGTAAAAATTGTTATTTAAGATATCATGAATTCCTTTTTGGATATGTGCATAATTTAATGACGAGTGCAACCCTTTATGAATGTTTATGGTGGATAGACGACAAGGTACAGAGCCCAAAAGAGAATGGGCACATTCGATTGCCCTCTCATGAAAATAAAACGCTCCTGTAGGCTATTTTTAATCATTATCTTGTTTTCATTTTGGCAGAGGCTACTTACACTAACTCCGCCTACTAACGTGTGGTAGTGTTACACAACACTGCAAAAAGACTCCAGCTAACTATAAGCTTCAGTGGCGCAGATGGTAGAGCTCAAAGCATTAGTGTTTTGACGCGAAGGACCCGAGTTCGATTCCGCCTTCTGCCGAACTCGTTCTTATCCCTTTTTACATCCGTATCACATCGGAAAGGCAAATATTTTCAATAAAAATGAAGGAAATTATCAAAAAGTGGAAAATAACGTGTGGATATTGGTTAAGGTTAGGGCTAGTTTTAGGGGCGGCATCCATTTAATACATTTTAAACACAAATTATAATTTACACTCAATACGTTATTATTGTAGCCTATACTGTTTTATAATGTAGCCTACTACAATAATGAGGTGCAGATATTGGCCACTATTTGCACTAAGTAGTACGAACAGCATCAAACTACTATTACTGCAAGAAAATACTCCTATTATTAAATAGCGTAAATAGAATCTATTGCTAAGAAAATATGCTATTTT
>NW_015505469.1:1052368-1053174 GCF_001515645.1 Sinocyclocheilus grahami | reverse complement strand
CAGGAATCTTCTAAGGCTTTTTCAGTTTTATTGAAAATAAATGCAATAAATGTGTATAACCGTAGTGTAGCGACAGTAGTTTCATATTATTAGTGTGCACAGAAATATGTGAAATGCTTGTAGATAATTTACCCCAACAAAACACACTTGTCAAGTTTCCAGACATGATTAAATATACAGTATCTCACAGAAGTGAGCACACCCCTCACATTTTTGTAAATATTTTATTATATCTTTTCATGTGACCACACTGAAGAAATGACACTTTGCTACAATGTAAAGTAGTGAGTGTACAGCTTGTATAACAGTGTAAATTTGCTGTCCCCTCAAAATAATTTGAATGTCTAAACCGCTGGCTTCAGCCACCCTATTTGTCGTCTCAGCCCCCTAAAACTATAATCAGCTATCTGAACGATCAGACCAGTGCTGCTTCCTCATGAAAGTTTATCATTTTCGCTTTTAAGGGCAAGATGGCACGACTGAGATCTCAATGTGGTATTCACGTGATGTGATATCGTTACTGTGTACACACACTAATATCTAATGGTCTCTCTGAGGGCTAAGCCCCCCTGAGGATGAAACCCTAGAACCGCCCCTACATTTACAATGAAAACACCATTTTAATCTCTTTTGAGATAACATATAGTCTCTATTCCGTTTTATTTTGTGTTGTTTTGCCAAAACAACACTCAATGTTGAAAGGGATAGTAGAGACAAACACATTTCCAAAACAGAAAACATATTTATTAATTATTTAATGATACAATTGTTGTGAGGTCTTAAGTAAACACATTTATAGTTACAAA
>NW_015505469.1:1042422-1052204 GCF_001515645.1 Sinocyclocheilus grahami | reverse complement strand
TGGATGTTCTTCCGCCATCTTTGGCCAATGCTGACGCTAAAACGAGGATTGTGGGAAAAGCAGATCTCATTAATATTCATGATCTCATTACCATAGCTATTATTACCTGTAAAAATGGCATTTCTACATATCTATTTACTAGTTAAAATGTTATTTAAGATATCAGTAATTCAATTTTCACTAGTTGCAAGGTAAATTTCAGATATCAACTGCCTTTGTTGATATCAATAATTACTTTGTTACTAGTAAAAATGTGAATTCTTGATATCAAGAATTCAGTTGTTACTAGTTGAAATGTTCATTCTTGATATCGGTAAATTAATTTCAACATGTTAGATTTGTTATTTTTGATATCTAAATATATATTTGTGATATCAATATAATTTCTGATATCTAAAATGGCTTTCTTACTAGTAACAGTCACATTCATGATATCAGAAATGAACAATGTCACTAGTGGCAGTTAAATAGTTGATATCAAGAATTAAATTGTCTGTACTAGTAAACACGTGATTACTGATATCAAAAATAAAGGTTTTTACTAGTAAGAATTGTATTTCTGATATGTGAAATTGGAATTTCAACTAGTAAGAAATCAGTTCTTGATATCAACAATTCATTCTGAATGGCAGCCTATGGTGACATTTAACTAGTGAACATACAATTACAGATATCAAGAATTATAGTTTTTACTAGTTGAAATTTAATTCCTGATATCAATAATTAGCATTTTAACTAGTGAAAATTCTCATTTACTTTGAATGGGGGACGTCATGTGTTGCTGAACTGAATTGTGGATCTTGTTGTGTCATGCCAGTGGTGTTGCTTGTTTGCTTGTGGAAAAGATTTTCAACTTTTCAAGCACCAGCGCAGGCATCAGCCAATCAGATTGTCTTAAACAAAAAACCCTAAAACCCTAGCTAGCCAATCACATTCATGCAACACCGGAAAAGTATTATGATTGGCCGTTGTCACTATGACGGTCGCACCAAGCTGTTATATTATCTGACCCAGTAGCCATGCTACTAACGGTACCATATTTACATGGACTTGAAAACAGATCACACTCACACTGCCTAGTTGTAGTTCAGTGAGGAAAGACACTTGCAGAGGGAGTTTTCAACCCAAGTCTGTAGCCCAAGTTGCCTGGAGGCAGTCCATCCTCCTGACTGTGCCAGAAACAATTCCAATGTGATTCTTCCATGGAGATAATAGTTCCTCTGTTATTTTCATCTGGTATCAGCAAGTCTTGTCCAGTTAACAAAACTGCTTCTTGCAAAAATGAGTCGTGTTAAGGTTTCAGAATGATGAATATGAAGAATGTTTAGAAACATACAGTAGCGCAAAATGCTGCTGTAAATTGGGGAACAATCTCTCCCTGCCCATACAGAAATGTAATATATGTACATATATGTCCCTATATCAGAGTAGTGATGCCATATATGTTTTCATATAAGACAATATATTATGTTAGATGTTAATACCAACATCTAGTCAAGATTTCATGGGAATTGCTGCATTGGAACTGTGTTTAATTAAAAAAATGTGGACGTGTTGAATACTTATTTCCCCACTGTATGTATATCTTGATTCCCTTTTAGATTCTGGTTCCTAACTAACTTTTTTTTCTTTGTGTTTTCAATTTTAAGACCCTATATGGTTCAATCGATAAGGGGAACTCTTCATTGCCAAAGGGGAATAAGGGGAATTTTCAGTGCCAAACACCAAATATGGGTCACTTTGCATACAAGTGATATTGTTTTTCTTTTTTTTTTCAGAGGAATATCTTGTGATATCAATATAATTTCTGATATCTAAAATGGCTTTCTTACTAGTAACAGTCACATTCATGATATCAGAAATGAACAATGTCACTAGTGGCAGTTAAATAGTTGATATCAAGAATTAAATTGTCTGTACTAGTAAACACGTGATTACTGATATCAAAAATAAAGGTTTTTACTAGTAAGAATTGTATTTCTGATATGTGAAATTGGAATTTCAACTAGTAAGAAATCAATTCTTGATATCAACAATTGATTTTGAATGGCAGCCTATGGTGACATTTAACTAGTGAACATACAATTACAGATATCAAGAATTATAGTTTTTACTAGTTGAAATTTAATTCCTGATATCAATAATTAGCATTTTAACTAGTGAAAATTCTCATTTACTTTGAATGGGGGACGTCATGTGTTGCTGAACTGAATTGTGGATCTTGTTGTGTCATGCCAGTGGTGTTGCTTGTGGCAGAAGTTAAAAGATTTTCAACTTTTCAAGCACCAGCGCAGGCATCAGCCAATCAGATTGTCTTAAACAAAAAACCCTAGTGTAGATGCTAGCCAATCACATTCATGCAACACCGGAAAAGTATTATGATTGGCCGTTGTCACTATGACGGTCGCACCAAGCTGTTATATTATCTGACCCAGTAGCCATGCTACTAACGGTACCATATTTACATGGACTTGAAAACAGATCACACTCACACTGCCTAGTTGTAGTTCAGTGAGGAAAGACACTTGCAGAGGGAGTTTTCAACCCAAGTCTGTAGCCCAAGTTGCCTGGAGGCAGTCCATCCTCCTGACTGTGCCAGAAACAATTCCAATGTGATTCTTCCATGGAGATAATAGTTCCTCTGTTATTTTCATCTGGTATCAGCAAGTCTTGTCCAGTTAACAAAACTGCTTCTTGCAAAAATGAGTCGTGTTAAGGTTTCAGAATGATGAATATGAAGAATGTTTAGAAACATACAGTAGCGCAAAATGCTGCTGTAAATTGGGGAACAATCTCTCCCTGCCCATACAGAAATGTAATATATGTACATATATGTCCCTATATCAGAGTAGTGATGCCATATATGTTTTCATATAAGACAATATATTATGTTAGATGTTAATACCAACATCTAGTCAAGATTTCATGGGAATTGCTGCATTGGAACTGTGTTTAATTAAAAAAATGTGGACGTGTTGAATACTTATTTCCCCACTGTATGTATATCTTGATTCCCTTTTAGATTCTGGTTCCTAACTAACTTTTTTTTCTTTGTGTTTTCAATTTTAAGACCCTATATGGTTCAATCGATAAGGGGAACTCTTCATTGCCAAAGGGGAATAAGGGGAATTTTCAGTGCCAAACACCAAATATGGGTCACTTTGCATACAAGTGATATTGTTTTTCTTTTTTTTTCAGAGGAATATCTGAAAGGAAAAAAAATCTAAAACTACAAATGTATCTAGTTTTTTCTATCAACACAGTTGCATACCTGAGTGCCACAAATATTCTTTTTTCAAAGTTTGCCTGCCTGTAACTCTAAAATTATTAAACATATCTCAATATCTATCTACATTCTCAATCTTAATAAACTTTTCTTTTGTATTTTTCATTTTTGGTCATTTTTGACTACCCTCTACACAACATTAGATTACTCAGTAAATATACATCAATGGCATTTAATAATTTGGATTTCATTACTATTTTTGTTTGAAATATTATCAAAAACAATGGAAATTTGGTTGATCTGACATGGAATGACCTATTATTCAAGTATTGTAATTCTATATTTTCTTAATTTTAGTTATGTGTTTACTTGATCTTGAAGTGTTATTTTGTTATTTGTTAAGTTATGCCAATAAAGACTTTTATGCACAAAAATATGAATTTGTGATTATGAAATTTGTCCAGCAGTGGCAATATCAGCTATTCCTTGATGGTTATTTCCAATGCCATTGGTTGATCTGCACTTGCTGGAGTGCAGATCAACCAATGGCAAATGACCCCCCCCCCCCCCTGTATCTGTATACTCCTCATAATTGATTGCTATTCATCAGGCCCTTCAATGTGTGGAAAAGGTTCATTTGCCTTAAGTTATTATTTGCTCTGACATTTTATCAAGCCTTATTAGCCTTAAAGGGTTAGTTCACCCAAAAAGGAAAATTAGCCCATAAATTACTTACCCTCAAGTCATCCTAGGTGTATATGACTTTCTTCTTTCAGACAAATTCTGGACAGAGTTATATTAAAAATTGTCTTTGATCTTTCAAGCTGTTTAATGCCACTCAGCGGGTGTTGCACTGCTTCAGTCCAAAAGCAGTTAAATAAAATGCACCCATCCATAAACAAAAGTTTGAACGGATGCACGCAACACCCGCTGAGTGGCATTAAACAGCTTGAAAGATCAAAGACAATTTTTAATATAACTCCGACTGGATTCGTCTGAAAGAAGAAAGTCATATACACCTAGGATGCCTAGGTGAGTAATTTATGGGCTAATGTTCATTTTTGGGTGAACTAACCCTTTAAAAATGGTAAATCTGACTGAAGATAGGCAATTCTTATAGAATCACCTCAGACCATGCATAGAACTCTATCTAGGAATAAAAGTCTTCTTTCTGTGGATTCCTGCTCACGTGGGATTATGTGAAATTAAATAGCAGATGAGTTGGAAAAAAAGCCTTTAAAGGAAAGCTTAAATAAAGGGGTTCATTAAAAAGACAGTAATACATGGCAAGAGCTGTGGACACTGGAAGAAAAGGGAAGACACTTATATGAAACAAATAAAGAAGTAGGAAGTATGAGAAAAGTATGTGGCAAAAGAAGGGATGACATGATAAGTTCACAATTTCATATTGGGCACACAGCGCTGAATCAGTAATAAAAAAATAAAAAAAAAGGTTTACACAATACAGGATTGTGCAGCAAATGTGGATTACCAGAAACAGTTGTACCAGAAACATGTTCTTCTCAAATCTCAAATGGCAGTTGGCAGACCAACTTGAATGGTGCATTCCCGCCACCTACTGGATAGGAGTGTGGCGCACATACAGTGGGGAAAAAAAGTATTTAGTCAGCCACCAATTGTGCAAGTTCTCCCACTTAAAAAGATGAGAGAGGCCTGTAATTTTCATCATAGGTATACCTCAACTATGAGAGACAAAATGAGAAAAAAAATCCAGAAAATCACATTGTAGGATTTTTTAAGAATTTATTTGCAAATTATGGTGGAAAATAAGTATTTGGTCAATAACAAAATTTAATCTCAATACTTTGTTATATACCCTTTGTTGGCAATGACCAATGAGGTCAAACGTTTTCTGTAAGTCTTCACAAGGTTTTCACACACTGTTGCTGGTATTTTGGCCCATTCCTCCATGCAGATCTCCTCTAGAGCAGTAATGTTTTGGGGCTGTCGCTGGGCAACACGGATTTTCAACTCCCTCCAAAGATTTTCTATGGGGTTGAGATCTGGAGACTGGCTAGGCCACTCCAGGACCTTGAAATACTTCTTACGAAGCCACTCCTTCGTTGCCCGGGCGGCGTGTTTGGGATCATTGTCATGCTGAAAGACCCAGACACGTTTCATCTTCAATGCCCTTGCTGATGGAAGGAGTTAATGAGGAAAAAAAATTTATTTAAATGATTTTAGCAAATGTCTGCAATATAACAAAGAGGGAAAAATTTAAGGGGGTCTGAATACTTTCCGTACCCACTGTAAAAGTGGATTATTCGCCTCATCTTAGTCTTCCTTGCTGCAGCTACGTAACAGTCTAGTCTTCATGCTCTATCTTGACTATGGTTTCACTAATAATAAGCATACATTTGCATAAAGCATTCATATTTGTCCATGCCCATGTTGATTAGAGTATTAAAAGCTTTAAAAAATATATTAATTTAAGGTACATTTAGAACAGATAAAAATGTGCGATTAAGTTGCAATTAATCACGAGTTAACTTATGACAATCATGCGGTTAATCACGATTAAATATTTTAATCGATTGACAGCCCTACTGCAAATATATGCTGTATACGGTTGAGCAATTGAAAGGTTCTTGAGAGTTGTTTCTTTCAAATGAATATGGATAACCAGTTTAAAAAGAGTTTAAAAAGAGATCAATCAGTGTTTCCGAATATCACACAATGTTTTTTTTTTACTGGAAACTCATTAACAGAAGATGCTGTTAGTGTCTTTGGATCTAAGTTATTTGGATGCTTTTTTTGTCTTTAACATCACAAAAATAAGTCATGTGCGATTAGGGGTGTTCGATATAACGATTTTTGATCTTGGACGATTAAAATGTCTCCACGATCCGCATTTGAAAAAATAGCATAGTATCATGCTACAGCACACCGACCATCGAAATATACGGTACAATGCGACATACATTCACATCAAATGTTATCTCAGCAGTAGAGTTACACTCACTAGACACTGCATTTATTCGCAGTCAACAAAGTACATTATTTGCATTTGCAGTATTTGTATATTTGCTGTAAAGCCTTGCCAGTTAAACATTTTATTCACATGCTGTTCTGATGTGCTCTTTTTCTGAGTGTGTACACCTGAAGCGCACACACTAGTACCAAGTTATGTTTTGTGTCTGATTGAGCTAATACTGTCAAAAACACACAAGGATTACATATAAAGACAGTATGTTATGTCTAAAGAGAAAGTAAACAGCTGAGAGAAAAACGGATGAATGCCTGTACAGTATATTAGATGCATGCAGCTCTTAAATCGAAAGTACTAAAAATTGTCATTAAAGGGACAGTTCACCCAAAAATTACATTTCTGTCATTATTTACTCACTCACATGTTATCCCAAACCTGTATTAATTTCTTAAAAGAAAAAAGAAGATATTGTGAAGAATGTGACTTAAAATACTAATGGAAGTAACTGGTAACATAAAATACTATGGCAGTAACTGGGGACTAGCAACTGTTTGGTTACCCACATTCTTCAAAATAAGTTTTAGTGAGTAATTGATGACAGAATTGTCATTTTTGGGTGATGGTAATATATGGTAATGTTACCTTGCCAGGCTTTGTTTTTAAAATAGGGAAATTAGTTTGGCTGTACTGCTCAGACAACTTGGCAAATAGTAAAACCAACATGACAAAGAATCGTGATAAAATCGTGATATTTCTGCAAAAAAAACGATGATATTTTTGCCATATCGCCCAACTCATGTGCAATTTTCATTTATCATAAGGCTTCAGCCATCCTAGAAAATGGTTCATATTTGAATTATTTAGCCTTGCCCATGTTTAAAATAAACTGTTCTCATGTCTCTGTATTGTAAGCCTCCATAGGGATTGCATTTGACTTGGGTCCTTCTTTCATTGTAAATCCCTGGGATTTAAAAAAAATCTTTTGTTATCATCCACAAAGCAGATTCTTGTCTTTAGCAAGCACCATTAACTATAAAAACCAACAGCTGCAATACATATTAGGACAATGCTGGACATCTCTTATATAAGTTTTATTATTATTGAGCCAGAGACAAACCAAGCAAGTTAGTTTCCATATATGAGATTAGGTGGGAATGGAGGTGATTTTAATGTTCCCAATGTCAGTGTCTGCAGATCTTCTTATCATGGATAATGTTTTCTTTCTGCACCACCGATCCCAAAGGCAAATGTTTGATTTGCTTTACTAGATTTGATTAGCATTTTTGTCCTTGGGGAAAACTGTCAGTTGGCTCTGTAAAACACAGAGAACCTGAGAGAAAGTCAGAAAGAGAAAGGTTTTTAAGTTTTTTATCAGAATCCTAAATATATTGTGATCCTGATTTTTGTTATACTTGGACTTTCTCTAATGTAGTACTGAATCATTTTGTTTGTTTGAATATTTCTGTGTGTAATATTACTGTACATTAAAAGTGTAAGCATACAGCAGGTTTCACATTTCGATTCTTGTTTGAATCCCAAACACCATGAACATTTGATACACATTGGAAGTGTTCAATTGCATCTAAGCTTGGTTAATCAGTAATGGTTTTGAAGGATTACAGTATAATTAATTAAGACAAATTGTGTTTGCATGTTGTTCAGATGAAAGCCAAATCTGGGACCACTACATCAACTGTGGAGCACGTGAAAAAATATTTCATGCCATATTTCTCTACCCACAGTTTCTTTCTTAGAAATATTCTGAAATTTCTTTGATTGGTTAAATGCACCTGTTTTGTTTGCTCTGTCTGTAAAGGTGTGCTGTGATTGGTCACACCATCACACTCATTTGTCATTGGCTGTATGTCAGTTTAAGTAAGAGAGAGTCAGTGTCATCATGCACAGTTCTGTCCTCAACTTCAACTGACCACTATCACAAAATCATAGAAACTCTTCAGTGGAAGAAGATGAAGACGACACTCGCTCTGCTTCTAATCATGGCGCTCTACTGTCTCTCCTCCGGTCTCAAACAACATTTCTTCGTGAATGAGCAGAAGAAATGGTTTTGTGCGCAAAAGTACTGCAAAACTTATTTTCATGGCCTCTCCACCTTCATCAATGCGAGTGAGGAACAGCGATTTTTAGCTAATGCGTCTGGTCAAGCTTCTGATGCCTGGGTTGGACTCCACAAAAAGCCAGAAACAGGAGTCTGGAAGTGGTCAGGAGGTATAGATGCTGAACAAATTAGCTGGGATCCTGCATTTAATCAACCAAATAACCTTGACAATGAAAACTGTGGCTTTCTATACAAAACCAATAATAAATTGCATGGTGAAAAATGCAGTATCACTAAACCCTTCTTCTGCATGACAAACTTTGTTCTGGTGCATCATAAAGAGACCTGGGATGGAGCTCTGGAATACTGCAGGACTCATTATAATAATTTGGCAAGTCTGAGCACAGCGGACAAGATGAATTCTGCTTTACTGGAAATCACACAGGCTGAAACAGTGTATGTGTGGACTGGTCTGCATTATCTAGCAGGGGACTGGTTATGGGTCACTGGAGATGATCTTGACTACACAGCCTGGTATCAGAACGAACAGCCCCAGTGTCCTGCCAGAGACCTTCGTTGTGGAGCCCTGGACAAGCAAACAAAGCTTTGGACACACAGAAACTGTGAGGAGAAGCTCAGCTTCTTTTGTCTGTAGATGGTATGTCACTTGAACAGCTTTTTCAGGATCCCAGATTTTAACTTTAGAAAGATATAATGCAATTACAATATTTGGGCCAGCTGACATCATTTTACTGTGATTCTCATATGTTATTGCAACATTTAATAGCAACAGTTAAACATCAGCTTTATTGCTAATCTTGTATGTAATCCATTTTTTTCTCCCATTACTTTAGTGGTAGTTTAGAGGAGCTGGATAGGGGCTAAATATATTTTACTTATTTATGTCAAATTATGTTAAGCTGATCATTTAAATGCTATTGTTGTAACTCCTGGATGCATGAAATTTAATTTTATATATATATATATATATATATATATTAGAATAATTATTCTTATTATTGCTGTTGTTACTTCTGAATTAAATTTAATTATGTCTCTTTTTCTCTTATGTTGCACAGTGATGTTTTTGAGAGTATACCTGTCCACTGTACACCATGTATTTGGGTTGTAATGCAATGTAAAGTTAGTCAATGGCCATTACTGGTGTCATTTGAAGTAGTGTCACTTGTGAAAATCTTTACAAGACCTTTGGATATTTGTAGAGAGAATTTTAACTCCATTAATGAAAGAAATTGGGAAATGATTATGTAAGTAGACATGGAAATTAAATATAAATTGCAAGACATTTTGGGATTCAATTTCGTTAATGTATGGTTAATTAAGCAAATTTGTGGGATTGTTTATTTTTTATTTTATTTAATTTTATTATTTTTTTGAAATTTTCAATTCAAACTGAAATTTCCTGGCGTTTTTCATGATAACTGAAAGGTGCTATGTAACTACCATATACATTTCAAAACAGTCAGTCCACAGTAAAATGCACCCAGCCTGCATAAAGTAGCTGTGATTTTTCACGAACTGTTGTGACT
>NW_015505469.1:1040929-1042376 GCF_001515645.1 Sinocyclocheilus grahami | reverse complement strand
GCCAACCCCCCAGACAACAGTGCGTCCATGCCATGGCTGAGCATCAATAACACGGAAACATGTCGAGAAAACGCTGTTCAGTCTGGATCTGAAACTACATCATTGCACAGTAGGGCTGTGACAGTCGCCGTGACAACCGCGTCAACCGTAGTGCACGTGATGTCACACACTCTATAATAAGCATAATACAAAGTTCCTCTTCAGGAACTCGAGCTGCGTTGGAGAACGCTTTGGGAACGCCTTCTGTGACCATGCTCTGAATCACATGTGAAATCAGTCCAATAGCTGGGCGAGACGTTTGCTGAGCATCAATAACACGGAAACATGTCGAGAAAACGCTGTTCAGTCTGGATCTGAAACTACATCATTGCACAGTAGGGCTGTGACAGTCGCCGTGACAACCGCGTCAACCGTAGTGCACGTGATGTCACACACTCTATAATAAGCATAATACAAAGTTCCTCTTCAGGAACTCGAGCTGCGTTGGAGAACGCTTTGGGAACGCCTTCTGTGACCATGCTCTGAATCACATGTGAAATCAGTCCAATAGCTGGGCGAGACGTCACGGGCGGGTGACGTCATGAAGCTATAAAAGCACATGCGGCAGAGCCGGTGTCAGCTTCAGGAATGAAGCAAGCGCTGGCAGGGATGCCGGAAGTATGGCACCGAGACGCAGCGTCTCATTCCCTTGAGGAACCATGGTTACATACATAACCTGAGACGTTCCTCTTCAGGAACTCGAGCTACATCGGAGAACGCTTCGGGAACGAGAATGCCCACACCGCCAGACTTTCAAATCTATGCCTAGTGTGGAAGCCTGCACAGCTAGGGCGAGAGAACAGAAGAGCCAGGAGAGCCAGGATATTTCACCCCCGCCCGGAGCTGTGGAAGTTATGGGTGTGGCCCCTGAGGGGGCACAACTAGTAGCTTCTGGTCTCTCAACTGAGGTTGTTGAGACCATCCTCCAATCCAGAGCTCCCTCCACGAGGAAACTGTACGCCTTGAAGTGGAAGCTTTTCACTTCCTGGTGTAGAGACCGCCAGCTCGACCCAGCTAACTGCCCAGTTGGTACAGTACTGGAGTTCCTGCAGGCTCGTTTCTCTACAGGGTTAACCCACTCCACCCTTAAGGTCTACGTGGTGGCCATTGCGACCTACCACGACCCCCCCCCCGGTGGCCAGTCAGTGGGGAGACACCCCCCGTTTACACGTTTCCTCCGCGGTGCGCTGAGGGTGAGGCCTCTCGTACGATCTCGCGTCCCCACATGGGACCTGGGCGTGGTGCTAGAAGCTCTCTGTAAGCCTCCGTTCGAGCCAATTGAGGAGATCTCTGATCGCCACCTTACTTTAAAGACTACCTTTCTTCTGGCGATATCTTCTCTTAAGATAGTTGGGGATTTGCAGGCCCTATCAGTGGCCCCTTCCTATCTTGACTTTGCGCCCGGTCT
>NW_015505469.1:1029511-1037415 GCF_001515645.1 Sinocyclocheilus grahami | reverse complement strand
GGTTCTGGTCGTCTCACACGTCTTCCATTTAAGGATTATGGAGGCCGCTGTGCTCTTAGGAACCTTAAGTGCAGCAGAATTTTTTTTGTAACCTTGGCCAGATCTGTGCCTTGCCACAATTCTGTCTCTGAGCTCTTCAGGCAGTTCCTTTGACTTCATGATTCTCATTTGCTCTGACATGCACTGTGAGCTGTAAGGTCTTGTATAGACAGGTGTGTGGCTTTCCTAATCAAGTCCAGTCAGTATAATCAAACACAGCTGGACTCAACTTAAGGTGTAGAACCATCTCAAGGCTGATCAGAAGAAATGGACAGCCCCTGAGTTAAATATATGAGTGTCACAGCAAAGGGTCTGAATACTTAGGACCATGTGATATTTCAGTTTTTCTTTTTTAATAAATCTGCAAAAATGTCAACAATTCTGTGTTTTTCTGTCAATATGGGGTGCTGTGTGTACATTAATGAGGAAAAAAACTTAACTTGAATGATTTTAGCAAATGGCTGCAATATAACAAAGAGTGAAAATTTTAAGGGGGTCTGAATACTTTCCGTACCCACTGTATGTGTGGAGACCCTCAGATTTCATCTGAAATTTACATTTTACTTATCTTTTTCTTGTGTACAGAGCTTGTGATCTTTCAGAACACACAAATATTTGGAGATAATGGCTGGAAAGAGAATACAGTCAAAGCTCCGATCACAAAAAACACACATCATTCTCTCAGTACTGTTATTTCATGGCTGATGATATTTAGAATCACACTGTGTCCAGGCTATGTGAGAGAACATAGTTCTTCCTTGCCTTTGTTATATCAGGGAATATCAATTAAAATATATCTAATTAACTAATACTTATTTCACAATCCCAGTAACATTCATAACTAGAACTTTAGACACATAAACTAACAGCTTTAAACATTACTATCTAAATGCAAGCTTTAAAAAAATGCCTTTACATGTTGGTTGCCACATAGGCTGAATCAAAGTTCTCTATTATCTGTATATATTACAATAGATAAATGAAAATAGTGTGTTGCAGAGGGCATTGGTGACATCCTTTTCCACCCTATTTTCCCTTGAGCTACAAAAGAAGATTGGTATCATATATTTCAATCCTCTATTTGTCTTTCTCTGAAAGAAATAATTTTTTCAGCAAGGATGCATTTTAAAAAATCTTCTTTTAAATAAATGCTGTTCTTTTGAGCTTTCTATGCATCAAAGAACCTTGAGAAATCTATCACAGTTTCTACAAAAATACCAAGCAGCACAATTGTTTTCAAAGTTGATAAAAATAAAAAAATGTGTCTTAAAGGGGTCATATGATGTTGCTAAAAAGAACATTATTTTGTGTATTTGGTGTAATGAAATGTGTTTATGCGGTTTAAGGTAAAAAACCCCCATTATTTTCCACATACTGTACATTATTGTTTCTCCTCTATGCCCCACCTTTCAGAAACGCGTCGTTTTTTTACAAAGCTCATCGGTCTGAAAAGCGAGGTGTGCTCTGATTGGTCAGCTATCCAGTGCGTTGTGATTGGCCGAATACCTCAAGTGTGTGATGGAAATGTTACACCCCTTGTCATATTGTGATGCCTTGTCCTGCCCGGAGCGATGAAACAAAAACATTAAAAAACCCATTATAAACGAGGCATTTGTTGCATCCAGTGGGGACATAATTACTGATTATAATGACTTATACTGTCTTTTTACGCGTTGCATTGCATCGCGCCGCGTAAACATAAAACCATGTCTGCATTTGTGATAGGCGAAATTACAAACTACAAACGCTACTCTACACTGCTCAAAACTCGCGTTTGAATCGTCAGTGGCAAATCCTTTAAATATAAAAAACGTACTTACAGTCTGTGAGTCAGAACAGCCGGCATTGTAGTCTACTCTACCAGGATCAGGAAACAGTCCTCCATAAAATGCGCTGGACACATCTGAACATTTGGGTTGAACTGTTCTGGAACAGTGTTGTAAATACAACTTAACGTCTCAGGTTACGTACGTAACCATGGTTCCTTGAGGGAACGAGACGCTGCGTCTGAGAACGCTTCGGGAATGCCTTCTGTGACCACGCTCTGAATCACATGTGAAATCAGTCCAATAGCTGGGTGAGACGTCAAGGGCGGGTGACATCATGACCAGGAAGCTATAAAAGCACGTGCGGTGGAGCCGGCGTCAGCTTCAGGCATGAAGCAAGCGCTGGCAGGGATGCCGGAAGTATGGCACCGAGACGCAGCGTCTCATTCCCTTGAGGAACCATGGTTACATACATAACCTGAGACGTTCCTCTTCAGGAACTCGAGCTACATCGGAGAACGCTTCGGGAACGAGAATGCCCACACCGCCAGACTTTCAAATCTATGCCTAGTGTGGAAGCCTGCACAGCTAGGGCGAGAGAACAGAAGAGCCAGGAGAGCCAGGATATTTCACCCCCGCCCGGAGCTGTGGAAGTTATGGGTGTGGCCCCTGAGGGGGCACAACTAGTAGCTTCTGGTCTCTCAACTGAGGTTGTTGAGACCATCCTCCAATCCAGAGCTCCCTCCACGAGGAAACTGTACGCCTTGAAGTGGAAGCTTTTCACTTCCTGGTGTAGAGACCGCCAGCTCGACCCAGCTAACTGCCCAGTTGGTACAGTACTGGAGTTCCTGCAGGCTCGTTTCTCTACAGGGTTAACCCACTCCACCCTTAAGGTCTACGTGGTGGCCATTGCGACCTACCACGACCCCCCCCCCGGTGGCCAGTCAGTGGGGAGACACCCCCCGTTTACACGTTTCCTCCGCGGTGCGCTGAGGGTGAGGCCTCTCGTACGATCTCGCGTCCCCACATGGGACCTGGGCGTGGTGCTAGAAGCTCTCTGTAAGCCTCCGTTCGAGCCAATTGAGGAGATCTCTGATCGCCACCTTACTTTAAAGACTACCTTTCTTCTGGCGATATCTTCTCTTAAGATAGTTGGGGATTTGCAGGCCCTATCAGTGGCCCCTTCCTATCTTGACTTTGCGCCCGGTCTAGTCAAAGCGTTTCTGTACGCTCGAGTGGGGTATGTCCCTAAAGTATGCACCGCAGCTTATCATACTCCAGGTCTTTAGTCCTCCTCCCTTCAGGGAGCCAGACCAGCAGAAGCTTAATTGTAAGTGTCCAGTGCGAGCAACTGGGCGGACCAACTGCTTGTTTGCTACGGTTCCCCTAAGAGAGGTCTTCAAGCAACGAAACAGACTCTCAGTCAGTGGATAGTGGATGCCATCTCCATATCTTATGAGTCCTCTGATCTCCCCTCGCCGGTAGGGGTCAAGGCTCACTCCACTCAAAGTGTGGCGGCCTCCAAGGCCTTTTTAGCAGGTGTCTCTATGCAGGCCATTGACTGTTGGTCCACGCCCATTACCTTCGTCAGATTCTACGATCTAGATATGCGAGCCACTCCTGGCTCTTCTGTTCTCTCGCCCTAGCTGTGCAGGCTTCCACACTAGGCATAGATTTGAAAGTCTGGCGGCGTGGGCATTCTCGTTCCCGAAGCGTTCTCCGACGTAGCTCGAGTTCCTGAAGAGGAACGTCTCAGGTTACGTATGTAACCATGGTTCCTCAAGGGAATGAGACGCTGCATCTCGGTGCCATACTTCCGGCATCCCTGCCAGCGCTTGCTTCATTCCTGAAGCTGACACCGGCTCTGCCGCATGTGCTTTTATAGCTTCATGACGTCACCTGCCCGTGACGTCTCGCCCAGCTATTGGACTGATTTCACATGTGATTCAGAGCATGGTCACAGAAGGCGTTCCCAAAGCGTTCTCCGACACAGCGTCTCGTTCCCTCGAGGAACCATGTTTACATACGTAACCTGAGACGTTTTGTATACAAGTGTAATAATAGTAACAGCTGCAAATTGTTTTATTTAGACTATAAGTCTATGCTAATTCACGAATTACCTCAAATGCCATACACGGCGTTTGATCCTTTAGATTGGCAGGTTTGAGAGCAGGAAAATACAGTACAGAATACAGAAACCAAATACTACATCACCAATCTGGAATCATTTCCATTCATGTCACCCATTCGCATTTGTACAAATTTGTGCATTTTGTCAGCTGGTCAGGTTTGTATTTACTACTTTCGGTGTTTGAAAAAAAAACATGAATTACCATTCTGAAACATCCTGTTGTAAGCATGTTTGAGGAGGTGGTTGGTTGTCTCCTGTCGTCGGTGATTCAGGGTCTGAGTTCGGCTCAAACACGTAAGGCCAGACAATATTTCCCTCAGCAGTGACCATCATTACTGGTGTTTCTATTGACCTTACTTGTGAGTAACACCAATCCACAGCAGGCTACAGCATACATGACCCTAGTTAGCTGTGGTTGGCCTGGCTGTGCGTCACTCAGAAAACAACCGGCCAATCAGAAGAGAGGCTCATGAATATTAATTAGACAGGCCAAAATCGACCAGTTCTTTGCAGAGCTCCTGAGAGAGGAGCTATAAAAATATATTGAGATGGTTTTTGGTACTTATACCACAAATATATATTCTTAAGGACATCAAGACTTAAAATAAAACTCCAGAAAGGTGTAAAATATGTGACCTTTAAGGTTCTTAATTCAGCAAACAATACTTTGAGAGGAACTAGTGTACTCTGGACAGTTTTTACAGTTTATCAATGCGTTTTGATGACCAAATGTACCTTGATATGATTGATATGATTAAAGTTCAACACAACACACTATTTATCATCATCAAAATATATAAAACCTTCCACCTTTCTTAATTCATAACATAACATTCTCCTCTAGTTTTTTTTTTTTAGTCAGAGAAGGTTTTTGCTCACATGTGACTCAGATCTCACATGGAATCTGATCTTTTCAATTCTGATTTGTGCCACTTCCATATGTAGTACTAAATCCGATACAGCCCTGCAGAAAAAAAAAACAATAGACACCATCACAGAATTTGTAGTGGTTTTACTGGTTATAAGGGGAATTGTACTGGTTTTATTGGTGGCTTGTTAAAACCACTAAATCCTAATGGAATATATCCCAAAACATACTACAGAAAAGCATTTTTAATGATTAAAAGTTGATGGTTTGTAATGTTTGTAATGGTATTTGTAGTGGAAACCATTAGAATTTCTGTGATGGTTTCTATAGTTTTTTTTAAGCAGGGAGGTCAGATGTTTTGCAATGTGATGAGACTATAATTATATAACTATAAGTAAACTACACTGCTCAAAAAAATTAAAGGAACACTTTTTAATCAGAGCATAGCATCAAGTCAATTAAACTCCTGGGAAATTGATCTGGTCAGTTAAGTAGCAGAGGGGGTTGTTAATCAGTTATTAAGCATTAAGCAGTTGTAAAGCATTTGCCATTGAACACCAGAATTGGCAGGTCCTCCACTGGCGCCCTGTGCTTTTCACAGATGAGAGCAGGTTCACCCTGAGCACATGATAAAATGATTATTGCGGCCCATTCTGCCCCCTTTCCAGCAGTGCGCTTTCGTTTCTCCATAAAGCCCAATTTCATGTGCAAATCAGTAAAATCATGTAATGTGACTTTTGCAAAATGGGATGCGCTTGATTTACTGAAGTGTAATAGATTTATTTATGTTTTTAAAAGCGCTAAAAAGAAGTTGAGCTTCCGGAGGATTTCTGTGTATTCGGTCAGAGACGGAACAGAACACGGACATGTAAAGTCAACTTTTAGCTCAAGTTGCATGCCTAAAGGTCAAATACACAAAAACATAAAAATGCAGCGCTTAGTGATCATTCATGTAAACCTTCGTCAGTCATGTAATAATGAGCATAAACAGTTGAGTTGAGAATGAAAATACGCGTGTAACGGTAAATTGGATCCCTGCAGCTCTTAAAGTGACAGCGGGCTAATATTCCTGCTGCCGACTGTGGGCTTAATATTAATCAAACAACAAAAGACAAATTCAAAATCACACACTGCTCTTGAGTGAAGGAGTTTTGTAACTTTAATAAGAAACAAATATGTTTTAATTCTAACTCAGACTATGCTGTTTTATTTTATATTTGATTATTCATTTCTGTTAACTGAATACTTGAGACTTGCATAAAAAAAACCTTTAAGCACAGTTTGTTTCATTTGTATCTTTTTATTCTATTGCATTTGTCCTTTATGTAGTATGTAGGCAGTTCCTGGAGGATGAAGGAATTGATACCATTGAATGGCCCCCACGCTCAGCTGACCTAAATCCAATAGAACACCTGTTTCGGTCCATCCGATGCCACCAGGTTCAGTGATGCCCTGTTCCAGATCTGGGAGGAAATACCCCAGGACCCCATCCATTGTCAGGCGTGCATACAAGCACGTGGGGGCCATACAAACTACAGAGTACCATTGAGAGTTGCTTCAATGAAATTTCAGCAAAATGTACTTGCCTGCGGCATCATTTTTTCACTTTAATTTTCGGGGTGTCTTTGAATTTAGCCCTATAGATTGATAATTTTCATTTCCATCAAACGATGTGGCATCCTTTTGTTCCTAACACATTACCCAGTCCATATCAGTATAGATACCCAGCATATTTTTCTATTTAGTCTCTTCCACACAGACACCAAACATGCAAAAGTCTACACCAGATCTTGATTCAATCTTTATTGATATTATTTTCCTAATCACATTCACACTGCTTGTCCCTTTATTCAGACAGGGCTCATGCTTTCATTCGTTTTCCCTTTAATAGGGCTAAAGCATTCATATTGTTTCCCTTTATCTATAGGGCTAATCATTTATTCATCCCTCTCGGGTGCGGCACAAACTGCGTCCATCCATGCCAAGCCACATTTAAGTGATGGACCAAGAGGGTGCGCAGCTCGTACCCATCCAATACGGAATTTATTTATTTCCTCATACATTCACCATCACTCACACAGACATTCATACGGACACAGACACAGTTTCAGTCTCATACAACAAAACACTACACTCTTCCTCGAGTGACCTGCAGTGCTCTCGTTCTTTTACTGACAATTTCTCCCTTAACTCAGTAAAAAAACTGCGCCCAGCAGGGATTTCTGCCTACCCGTGCAGCCCTTCGATCCTCCTTACACCTTTTTCTTTCTCAAAGCGGTATCCGTAGGTCTTTCCGCGCTATCCTTTATTATATCTGCTTCATTGCTGATTGCTGCCCTTTTAGGCCCAATCCACAATAAATACAGACCATTACACGTAATGTATTTCTGCCTACACCATCCAGTTTCAATTTAGGTCACCTATCAAGGCCTTCCTAACAGTAAACCAAATATGTGCACGCAGTTATTTCTTTTGACGTCAAAACCCCTTCTTTACTTTATTTTAGTTATTTATTTATTTTTAATTCTGGAAGAGCAGATTTTAAGTGTCCTTACCACCAAGAGCAGACCAGCAAACAACACACACCAATTATATAAGCAAAATTGCTTACCGTTCGGTGGCCACCGGGTCTGTGTTGTTCGTCTCAGTCAGCCCAAAAGTGGCTGTCTACTCCTCTGCTCTTTTCCGTCCCATCTGGGGTGCCAATTTGTGGTGTCGTCTGCTGCTCATCTTATGAACCACACTCAGTCTTGGGTTTTTGATGCCAGAAGATACATTTTATTTCATCATCAATGAGAATAAAACGGAGATGCTCTCTACAGCGAAACATCTGCAGAATGATAATCTTGTCTTCTTTTTATACAGTTCTGACTTTAAGGCGTGGGGTATATATCCCATACAGTTTTCCATACATTGAATGGTTCCTTTGTGCATACAGTTCTCCCTAGAGAGAAAGCCCCGGGGCAGCGTTGACAAGTTTCTTTGCGAAACTTGCATGAAGTGTGTGTGTGTGTGTGTGTGTGTGTGTGTGTCAGTAAGCAGTGCATTAAAATATAAATTTAATTAAAAGCTCTGCTGTACAGTTAGTTATGTAGATCTG
>NW_015505469.1:1017586-1029376 GCF_001515645.1 Sinocyclocheilus grahami | reverse complement strand
TGATCACATCTACCTATAGGAAAATGACACCTATCGCGGCATTTCTATATAAGCTGTATTCAGTATTATTCAGCAGCTTTTTAGCTTGCTTCGGAGCAAATTACCCTCCTCCATCCCCAGCTCCACCTTTTGCCACAGTCAGGACTTAGCTTTCTGATATTCCTTGCTAATCAGACTCCTTTATCTTGAATAAAGTGTTACACTTAAATATCATTGAGTACATTAATGATATCTGCCTTGTTCTGTTCTGTTAACCCTGGGGGGGTTATTATTGTTGCTCTCCCTGCTCATTCATGACAGGCTGCATGGATGGGCAGGGAGGTTTTTTGCCCAGAACAGAACCATACCGCCAAACCAAACTTTATGCTAAGTATCTATCATTTTGACGATAGTGGTCCTGACAGAAATGAAATTCTGTCATTAATTACTCACCCTCATTTTGTTCCAAACCCGTAAGACCTTCATTTATCTTCAGAACACAAATTAAGATATTTTTGATCAAATCCGAGAGCTCTCTGACCCTCCGTAGACAGCAATGCAACTACAATGTTCCCAGAAACGTAGCAAGGACATCGATAAAATAGTCCATGTGACATCAGTGGTTCAACCGTAATTTTACGAAGCTACGAGAATACTTTTTGTGAGCAAAGAAAACAATAATAACATAATTTATTCAACAATTCTTCTCCCCGAATGACCGACTTCAGCGATTTTGGAGAGTACCCCAAAACGTAATAAACGTAATCAGCGTTGTTTATGTTCAGTAGACAGCTCACGCATGCTGAACGTAAACAACGCTGATACGTTGTTTACGTTCAGTAGATACTCTCCAACGACATGAGGGTGAGTAATTAATGACAGAATTTTCATTTTTGAGTGGACTAACCCTTTAATATAGAACGGTAATTAAAGGCTCTAATGCACACCAGGGGTAGGCGTAGGGGTAGGTGTATAAAATAGAATTGGGATTGGGCCTTAGTATTAGCGTGATGGTGACCTCTGGTGACTATCGGGGGGAACCACAGAGGCCTGCTTTGTGAAAGGTGAACAATTAATCAATCAGAAAAGAAATAACATAACTCAGGACATGAAAGTATTCTCAGGAGAAATATTAGTGCAGTCTTACTAAAATGCTTCAATAACTTCAAGGCGATAACTACATAAGAGCTCAATCTAACTTAATCCTTCACAGGCCCTGGGAATATCCAGGGAATTTCTTTCAAAATCACAGTTTCACAACCAATGGAATTGCACAGGGAGAATAAAATGATCTTAGTGTCTTTCGCAGGCATGGAGTACAGGGAAAAGAGCATGAGGTGACACACAATAATGTTCAAGGCCAGCCAAAAACTTGTTTGTGACTGCAGTGAATGAAGGGAGCCAAACAGTGAATTAACAATCTACATGTGTGGCTTATTAGAACCCTGGGGAGTGTGAGTAATTGAGAGATGGAGAGAAAGAGTCCAGTGTGCTCATGACAGATACATTTAATGACAAACTATAATACTCACAGAAAATTAGCTGACTCACTTATTGCTTATCTCAAAGCTTGTATCCCACTGGACATAAACACCATTTCGCATTTCTTTGGAATGTGTTAATGACTGTCCGTTGACCACATTTTAAACTACTACAATTCAAATTCCACTGATTGCCATTTAATTTAGGAAGCCAATCATTTACTTCTGTTCTCTTGATGCGGGTCACCAAGAAGCATAATGAAGACAATTTCCTGTGTGTCCTAAAAAAGAGAAGCAGACACATCATGAGGTATGAAACTCAGACACTAAAACACTGCACATACTGTACATATCCACTGCACAATAAAAACAGAACAGGAAACAGCTTGTTAGTTTGCTAGGATATAAACATAGCCAAACTAAAGCTAAAAATTTGGTTGAATTACTGAATTTTTACTCACTGCGATTTGTGATCAATGACTGTCTACTCTACAATATAATGGGAGTATCTTACTTTTCTGTTGGAATAGTGTTTTGCATATTCAAAAAGGAGGAGTGATGGGTTTCTGGGAAGCATCAATTGCTCCAGCACATTGAGGGAAGCCACAACTCTACTGCTGGTGTTGTGATCAAATCAGGCGATGGATTGAAAACAGGAATGTGTTTCCATTTAGTCCACCAAAACACATCATAATACCAGGTGTCATCTGGCCCATGCGTGCACCTTCACCTGGGACCCTTGAGTTCAACGTATACTTTGGTTTTTACACTAAGTTAAGTTGTGAGTACAGTGTGAGTGACATAAATATCTTCTTCTGCATACATGTATACTAAAAATATAAAGATAATTTTACAACAAAATTCAAAATGGCTGGCTCCAAATGGTCAACCCAGGAACAACTGATATCATTATGACAAAAAGAAAGTATAGGAAAACAGTACTGTAATAAAAGAGGATGAATGGTTGTGATCAAATGAAGAGTGGAGCCGACAGACTGGATCCCTCATAAAACTAGGGATTGGCATTTTTCAAAAATATTGTTTTGGAATATTCGTTTATTTAAATTAGGTTTAAAGAGAAAGACAATATTTTTTAATAATCAATTTTTTTTGTCACCATTTCTGAACACGCTTATGATTAGACATTATACACAATTTTCTACAACAACATTACGCTATATCTCAAGGTTTTCTTTTAGTTGAAAACGTGTAAAAAAAAAACACATATATAAAGAACAAAAGCATTCAAGCTCAAGCAGAGCAAATGGAAAAATAAAGCAGACCGTGCCAATTACAGTACAGAACGTACTGAATGTGAATTCAGTGATGGACAGCTGTCCTATGATAACTCAGTTTCACCGATTCATTTGATCAAAAGTAATTCCATTTTGTAAGATCATTTTGATCAAAGTTATTCCAAACTTCTTGAGGCAAACGACGACATTCTGTGATCAAATACAATACACTTGTTAACACACTCCACAGTGCCACCCAGTGCATTTAGCTATAACTTCTTAGGCTTTATAATGGAGTCCCTGCATTTACGGCCAGCAAAGTCAAATTTAGAATTATTCGAATAGTGGTTTTATTTTTCAAATAATAATTACAGATCAAATATTAATCTATTTTTGCACACCCTTGGATAAAACACTGAGGGCTATGATTGGTCTGTTTCCTGTTGTGTTATAAGGACCTAAGCTAAACTTTAGTTTAGTTTAGTTTACCACTTTTATTAATCCCACAGGGGGCAATTATAATGAAACAACACATAACAGACTTATCTCAGACATAAAAACACATAAGCCACAGCCATATCACCCTGCAGCCCAAGACTGGTTGCCCACTGAAGCTAAGCAGAGTTGAGCCTGTTTACCTTTCCTTTCATGGGGGAACTAGAGAACAATGTTTCTTTCTGTAGGTAAAGGTCAGTAGGCCTTGGAGTCTGAGAAATGTTTCTAAGCTGGGAAGTAAAGCATATGAAGAGTTTGGTTCCAAAATGCTATAAATCCATTTTGATTAATTTGAGTAAAAATGTGTTTTCTTTACCAAGATCAAGATCATGCGTGCACCTTCACCTGGGACCCTTGAGTTCAACGTATACTTTGGTTTTTACACTAAGTTAAGTTGTGAGTACAGTGTGAGTGACATAAATATCTTCTTCTGCATACATGTATACTAAAAATATAAAGATAATTTTACAACAAAATTCAAAATGGCTGGCTCCAAATGGTCAACCCAGGAACAACTGATATAATCTTATTAATAGCTTACGTTTCTTCCCCACCGCAGAAACCACCACAGGCTCATCAATGCCATCAAAATTATTCTTTTTTTATTTAGGGCTGCACGATAAATCGCATGTGATTGTCATGCGCAATCTGTCAGCAAAGCTGGTTCTGTGATTAGTAGTAAATCTCCATCATGTGCTTTCAGATGGAGCGGCATTTAATACACAGAGCCGTAGTTCACTGACAGCCTACGCAATATCGCGTTCATAATCAAAGGCGATTCATCTGCAATTATGAATGCGATATTGCGTAGCTTGTCAGTTACTGTTTACAATGCGTGGAATGGTGCACTGTGATTGGTTGAGCGGATGTATCGCATTCTGCAGAGAAGGGAGACTGGCGTTTGTCACGGTTTGGAAAGATAGGGAGAAAACATGACAGAATAGCACGGCGGATATCGCATTTTGCGTAAAATTAAAAATTGACTTTTCAATACCGACCAGATACAATACTAATTGTGGCGGGAACTAAATTTTTTTTTTTTAAATGACGTTTATCGCGTTTTGGAACCAAACTTCATATTATGGTACCTTGAGGATGACTAAGGTTGATAAAGACTGGAAGTGTATAGGTATGTAAAAAGGAATATGATTTTACTGAATAAAGGAGGATGATTTTACTGAATAAATACTCTGTATTCTGGAAAACCTTACCTCTGGTCACTCAGAATATTACATTGTGCACTTCAAATCAGTGAGCCTGAAAAGAACGTGTGTCCAAATGGGACACTATTAGGAACAATGACTGTGAGTTCAAACTGTAAATCAAATGAGTCATTTTTAAACTTCAGCTACTTTATTAAAATATGTTATATTATGTCTTTAGTTAATAGGAGATTCGTAGTCTACTGTATGTGCATAACCTCCTGCTGGACTTATTTGACCTAAACAATTAATTTTTTTACATTTCTATTTCTTATTACTATTACTTGTTTCTTTTCTCTGTTCTAATACACATCTACAAAGATTTTGCAGACAGTCCCACTGGCACCATTAATGTGGCTAAGTGCAGCAAATTACCTCAATGTATATTGTAGTTGTTTTGAGCATAAAATGGTTAGTTTATAGTTTATATTATCTATTTTTTTTTTTTTTTTGTGATTTCCATTCTATTCATCACCACCTACTAAATTATTAGATCTCTAAGATTTATGTCTAGTAAACACTCTACTTTATGCTCTTCCTGCATCTGTTATGTTTATTTACACTTTTCTCTTTTCTCTCTAATGTAATTGTGGAAAAACTAAACATGTTTGTACTTCAGACTCCTCTGGCATCCACAGAGCCCCTCACAGACTGGAGCAGAGGATCTAAACCCTTCATTGTGTGGCGGCCATTAGTCCATTATCCTCTGCTCTTTCTGTAGGTGATCAGGAAGCTGTTCTCTGCACCTAAACCACGCTGACTAATTATCACCGATGACATTTACTGACATCAACATTTCTAAAGGCTGTTTAACTGCGGGAGGTAAGACAATGTCTTACTGGCAGTCCATCAGACCTGCGGGTCCCAGCATACACAGAGCCGAATCCGCCTCGCCCCAGCAATGGGCCCTTCACATACGCTTCTGCAACACACAAGATCACAAGAAACGTCTTTAACAGAAAACATGCTGCAGCATCTAAACCTGATACAGAATGTTACTGTAATTCAGCTGAAGAGCATTTTCAGTGGCAAATCATTCAGTGAGTCTTTAATAAGGTGTTTAACACCAGTGTATTCTGACCTCTGCGGGAGCGTTTGGCAGGTCTTCTGTATGAGGGGCACGGACACTCATCCTCCTGGCTGCCACTCTGCCACTTCCTCTTCCTACGAGGCTGATCTGTGGACACAGAAACGGCCAACTCTGAAGGCAGAGGTGCGATGTATCCAGGCAGCTCTTGGCTCAGTGGCTGGTTTGGGTTTGGCAGCGGCTCCTGAGCGCCGTCACCAGAGCCGCGTGTCCCAACCTCCTGAGCAGCCGTCTGGGAGACAGCAGCACTCCTGGATCTGCAGCGGCCCGAGCCTGCAATATTTCACACATCAGCCTTTATTAGGAACATGTATTCATAATCAACCACCAATGCCCTGGTCACATCAAATTATGTTACTTTACATTGTTACACATTCTATTGGGTCTTGAACTGTATTTGAGCAGCTCTGTAGTTTGCCAGCATTATAACTGTGTCAAAGAATTAAACACATATTTCACTGATTTTCATATACAAGGAATAAAATACATGTGATCACTGAGCTAGTAGAACGAGGTGAGTGTTTTAAGTTTCTTTTGTTTATTATTGGTATGTCATGGTATGATGCTGTGCATTGTTTGAATGAACTGATGTGAAGAAATGTGTGCAGGCTAACTCATTTAATCACACATTTCTACTAGCTCAGTGATCACATGTATTTTATTCCTTGTATATGAAAATCAGTGAAATATGTGTTTAATTCTTTGACACAGTTATAATGCTGGCAAACTACAGAGCTGCTCAAATACAGTTCAAGACCCAATAGAATGTGTAACAATGTAAAGTAACATAATTTGATGTGACCAGGGCATTGGTGGTTGATTATGAATACATGTTCCTAATAAAGGCTGATGTGTGAAATATTGCAGGCTCGGGCCGCTGCAGATCCAGGAGTGCTGCTGTCTCCCAGACGGCTGCTCAGGAGGTTGGGACACGCGGCTCTGGTGACGGCGCTCAGGAGCCGCTGCCAAACCCAAACCAGCCACTGAGCCAAGAGCTGCCTGGATACATCGCACCTCTGCCTTCAGAGTTGGCCGTTTCTGTGTCCACAGATCAGCCTCGCAGGAAGAGGAAGTGGCAGAGCGGCAGCCAGGAGGATGAGCGTCCGTGCCCCTCATACAGAAGACCTGCCAAATGCTCCCGCAGAGGTCAGAATACACTGATGTTAAACACCTTATTAAAGACTCACTGAATGATTTGTCACTGAAAATGCTCTTCAGCTGAATTACAGTAACATTCTGTATCAGGTTTAGATGCTGCAGCATGTTTTCTGTTAAAGACGTTTCTTGTGATCTTGTGTGTTGCAGAAGCGTATGTGAAGGGCCCATTGCTGGGGCGAGGCGGATTCGGCTCTGTGTTTGCTGGGACCCGCAGGTCTGATGGACTGCCAGTAAGACATTGTCTTACCTCCCGCAGTTAAACAGCCTTTAGAAATGTTGATGTCAGTAAATGTCATCGGTGATAATTAGTCAGCATGGTTTACTGTGCTTCATCTGTCTACAGGTTGCCATCAAATACGTCTCTAAAAGAGGAACACAGAGACTGAGAGTTGTAAGTTCGGAGTGAATCTGTTGCTCTGTTTCGTCTGATTCAGCGCTGGATATAACGGAGCATTTGTCCTGCAGGAAGGTCAGGGTCGGCTGCCGCTGGAGGTGGCGTTGATGACCCTGGTTAATTCGGCTCCTGCCTGCCCCAACGTCCTGCAGCTGCTGGAGTGGTTTGACCGTCCCGGACGCTACACCATGATCTTGGAGCGCCCGCTTCTTTGCCAAGATCTGGAGAGTTTCTGTGAGGAGAACGGACGCCTGGAGGAGAGCCTGGCCAAGAAAGTGCTGCTGCAGCTGATCACGGCGCTGAGACACTGCGAGAGCCGTGGAGTCCTGCACCGGGACGTCAAACCAGAGAACCTGCTGATCTCCACAGACTCACATGACATCAAGCTGCTGGACTTCGGCTGTGGAGATCTGCTGAAAGACTCGGCCTACAAACACTTTGCTGGTTGGTTTGATCTCACTGCAGTGATCTGTGTTTGTTTGTGGACTTTTGATGATCGACCGAAGGGAATCTGTTTGGACTGGAGCCTCTTCAGATGATGGTTGTGGTCTTGTTGGGTCTCTTGCAGGCACTCTTCAGTACGCCCCTCCTGAGTGGTTTCGGCGGCACCGCTATCATGCGGGACCGGCTACGGTTTGGTCAGTGGGGGTGACGCTCTACAACATCCTGTGCGGCTGTTTCCCCCTCAGAGGCGCATTGAGGGTCACCTCCAAAAGCAGACTGCACTTCCCTGGAGAGCTGTCGACAGGCAAGAGACAGAAATCACGTCCAGATCCAGGTGAAGCGTGTGGTTTTGTGTTCCTGAACACTGTGTTGTGTGTAACAGAGTGCCGTCAGCTGATTCGCTGGTGCCTCAGTGCAGCAGCATCAGATCGGCCCAGTTTAGACGACATTGAGCGCCACCCCTGGTTACACTGAGCAGGTGGCCAGTGACACACACTTATCTGACTCACAGCAGTCATGGCTGGATTGTCTTGTTAGGATCAGACTAGATAAATGCTTCTGATTGTTTGTATAGGGTGAGCAGGAGTGACACAGGAAGTGCAGAGAACAGCTTCCTGATCACCTACAGAAAGAGCAGAGGATAATGGACTAATGGCCGCCACACAATGAAGGGTTTAGATCCTCTGCTCCAGTCTGTGAGGGGCTCTGTGGATGCCAGAGGAGTCTGAACACACAGCGCCAGCTGAAACCACAGCCCGACAGGCCAGAGATCAATATGTGTAGTTTCTCCACAATTAAAGTAGAGATATGCGAGAAAAGTGTAAATAAGCAGAACAGGATCAGAAAGAGACTGGGGCAGAGTGTTAACTAGCATAATGTATTAATGTTAAAAAGTCCACTTGGCTTTAGACACAGAATGTAAGTCACCAAAAAACTAAAGACAATTTTTATCATCGGAATGTTCGTTTAAACAAATAATATTTGTTGAGGAAACTTAACAGACCAATTTTAAACTCAAATAACCGCACCACACTACAAACACTACTAAACAAAATTACACATTAAAAACAATTCATTTCAACATTTACTCTCCTAATGCAGTACCATGTAAAGCATGCTGGGAATTACTGATCTACTCCCCAGTTAGTTACGTCAACAAAGTGAATCAAGTAGTCCCCACAATGTTTACAAAATAGAAATGTTGAAATTTTACAAATTTAAATGTATTGAATATAATTAAATCAAATTGTGACAAAATGTTCAAGAGTTGCTTTGCTTTGGCTCATTTTAACAAAGTTAATTAGTTCTTAATAAATCGGTCTTAATAATTAGATTTTGAAAAATCTTTATTTATTTATTTATTGATTGATTGCATGCTGTCCTAGAGCCATTAAAATAATTGATTACATGATTACATTTTTACACAATGACAATAAATTGTTCATAATTTATTGATTCTCCCTGAATTTTCATTTTTTTATCTTTTGAATTGATCTTTTTGAAATAGCATACTGCTTATATACATTCAGAAAGTCTTCCAGTTTTACGTTCATGTGGCAATAATTATAAATTGAGAGGCAACACAGAATTTGACCACTGGATTTACAAAAATCTTCTAAATTTTAAGAAGTTTTTTTAACATTTCAACATTGCATCAGTTACTGACGAACACATTCATTTTTATTTTAATTATCATTCAGTGGTAATGTTATGCTTAATGCACTTCATGTTGTTAATAACAGTGAATGGAATACTGTATATGTGACCCTGGAGCACAAAAGCAGTCTTAAGTCGCTGGGGGATATTTGTAGCAATAGCCAACAATACATTGTATGGGTCAAAATTATAGATTTTTCTTTTATGCCAAAAATCATTAGGATATTAAGTAAAGATCATGTTCTTTAAAGATCATTTTGTACCGTAAATATATCAAAACAAAAAATTACTTTTCAATATAAAAAAATTCATGTCAATATCAACATCAAAAAAATCATTTTGGATTAGTAGGACTTAATTTGGACAACTTTAAAGATGATTTTCTCAATATTTAGATTTTTTTGTACCCTCAGATTCCAGATTTTCAAATAGTTGTATCTCGGCCAAATATTGTCCCATCCTAACAAACCACACATCAATGGAAAGCTATTTTTGAATGAATTAATCTCGGTTTCAAAAAATTTAACCTTATGGTCCTGGGTCACATATTTTCTTTCTCTTTATATTTTTATATCAATATACTAAAAGATTATCCTATTTAAATCGATCTGATAAATGAGTTAGGTCAAACGTAATCTTAAAGTAATCAAAAAGTACTCTGATTATATTACCTAAAATGTGTAATGTAATGGATTACATTACTAACTACAATTTTGTCATGTAATTTGGAATCAGTAACAGACTACAATTTGCAAGTAATCTACCCAGCTCTGTCTATCAGTCTGTCTCTTGAAAGTCATGCAAAAAGTGGAGAAGAAGAGACTTTTTTTTTACATAGCTAAAAATATAATACTAAAAATATATATAATACCACTTCAGGCACTTTATGTTCATGGAATTCTTGTTTAATCACAATTCATTTTGGTGTAAAGTGTACTAAAATAGTTAGGTATTAGCCTGAATGTAAAGTGTTGCACATTGTATTGATACATATGATCATTTAGCAGACGCTTTTATCCAAAGCGACTTGCACACACTTTGTGGTCTTCATACCCAGATCAGGCCAATCAACAGTAATGTAGTAGAAATATCCCCATCTAATGGTGAACTCTACTAGAATACATCACGCATATGGTAATTAAGTATCAAAACACATTAAAATGCTTAATTTGTGACATTACCTGCACAGTAGAGAATGAATGGTTTAATAGTGGTGCAGAGCATGAATCAGCCCTATACAAAACACAAGGTAATAGACAAAGGCATCATAATTAAGCTTGATGAAAACAGATTTCAATTAATTTCATCTGCCTGAAACAAGGCATTTGAAGATAACACTGAGTGTTTCTTAATATGTTGAACACAAAAATACTAAACAGTTGAACAATAATGATTGTGTTTTAATGTTTACCAGTAAATTTCTTGAGTAGCCTACTCAAAGTGTGAAAAATGCCCTCTCCATTTCCCACTGAATCTGCTGTTGGAAACCCTTAATACACAAGCCTACATACACTTATAACCGATAGATGGCGCTGTCCCTATTTATACAATAATTGAACTTTTAACTTGTTTACTTTGCATTACATGAGACCTTACATTTAATCCCTCAAATTATACTGAATACAGACCAAAACATAAATAAATTCTATGAATTGTGAAATGTGTGAGATATCCCCAAATGTACACTCTAAAAAATGCTGGGTTAAAAACAACCCAACTTAGGTTATTTGGCAACCCAGCTGGGTAAATATTGAACACATGCTGGGTTATTTTGCCCCAGCTGGTTGGGTTAAACGTTTTTACCAAACATGCTGGGTTGTTTTAAGTAAACTATTGTTTAAAAATTATAATATCGTTGCCTTAAAATGGGCTGAAAAAAAATCACACAGAATTACTAGAGGCAACAGCAATAAACAAAAGATGAACATTTATTATTAAGTAAGAACACATGGATGAAATACAAGACAAATTTTATTTATTTGGGTGAATACAGCATAGTTTACAATATTACATATATTTAAACTCGTACAACATGCATTTTATAAAAAATGTAACATTTAAAAGTAGCATTTTAATTTAAGTGTATTCAACCCTTCTCTATAATCGCTTTTTACCGAAACATTGCTAATTCTCGTGGCGGTGCATCGATGAAATTGAGCCGGTGAAGGGCTGCTGTTCGCCGGGGAACTGCGAACTTCAGACCGCGGCCTTGCGTTTCACTCATAGCTGAGAGATGCCGTGATGGACTCTAAAACCTGCCCATAAACAAACACAGATTAAAGAACATATTTTAACATCAAATTAAATTAAACTCAGTATTGTAATGAAAAAAATTCAATTTGTTATGCAAGGTAAAAGGCGTTTCCATCGTGCGAAACGACTGCTTCTGACGCAGCTGACTGACATCTCGTCCTTATGTTGCGTTGCACAAAATAATACAATTTACAGCACAGTGAAGACTTTAAAGATGAAATAAAATGTATACAAAATAAAGCACTTATTTTGCTGAAGAAGTGCACGAAATCGGCGGCGCTGAGAACCGCTCTCTCCTGTAGAGGACTCAAAAAGCCTGTGCTCTTACTTTAACTCAGCAGCTGCGTTGTTTATATAATATATACAGTATATATATATAAAAAAAAATAACCCAGCATTAAGTGTG
>NW_015505469.1:1004804-1017469 GCF_001515645.1 Sinocyclocheilus grahami | reverse complement strand
ACAAAAAATAAAAAAATATATATATAAAACGACCCAGCATTAAAAATGACCCAGCACCTGGGTAAGAAAAAAAATATAAAAAATGACCCAACAGGTTGAACCCAGCATTTGGCTTAAAAAATAGTGTGTACAGGGATTAATAGCAAAACATTATGATTTCAGTAAATCTTCAAGAAGCATAAAGGGAATCTGTGTAATACTACCACATGCAAGCTAAGCTTTGTATTCAGAGAAGAGCACATAAATCAGAATATTGACAGGCTGGTAAATGAATTCGACACAAATATGTAGGGAACCCTGTAATGAAATTGACTTGAAGGCATTATGTAGTTAAAAACAAAAAATGCTAGTTTAAAGTTTGTGATAGATTGTGATAGGCCTATTCGCTGCACTTGCCAATAGATTGTATGTTATCTCGATCGAAATTCTTACTGTTAGGAGAAAGATGTAATGACAAGTAGAGATTTCACTATACTGTCGACAGACGTGAAGTGATGTGGCGACGTGATCTGAAAAGTGCATGAGTTATAAAAAGACACTAATAACTCAGCCCTATGCGGTTTGTGTTTCCCAGATTTGTTATTATCACGAAATGGGGAAAATTTGTTTTCGTGACAGCTTACATAGATTGCTATCATGACTATTTATGAGGAAAGCCGCTAAAGTTCTCGCCCCAGTTAACACTGAAAGCTGATGTCCTTTATGAACTCTGTCTACACTCTTAAAATTAAGATTCTGTATCGGTATCAGTGGTTCTATGAAGAACCTTTAACCTTAATTGAAACTTTCCATTGTAAAAAAGTTTTCTTTATAGTGGGAAATGGTTCTTCTCACTAAGAAAAGAAGGCATTTCTTCTATATGACAATGGAAAGAAACAACCTTTGTTTTAAAGAGTGTAGTATGCGCGTGGGTGAGGGTCTGCGCCAGGAACCCCCTCACATTCAAGGATGTGGTCATGCTGTTGGTCAGCTGCAGAACTCAATTTTTCCACTAGAGGACGATGGAGCTGCAACTTTACACAGGGAAATAGTGAATTAGTGATTTAATTGAACAGATCCCGTACAGTAGATACTAGAGGTTTGGCGCAAAATAACCACACGCATACAACCATTTAGGCATTGCTTGCGACGTCACAATAATCACGAGAGTTTTGAAAAGCCATTGGGACTCCATTTCCCAGTGTCACCGAGGATGAGCGTCCTTATAATAAAACAGCCCAGTTTCGAAGAGGATGGAGGGAGGGATGCGTGATCGTGTCGTCAGCGATGCACCTGCGAAGCGCTCTGTCGCAGCATCTCACTGGCGCTGCTTTAGAATGAACGAGAGCGAGTTGCTCAGCATCGCAGCATGCGTAAACTCCGCTCCTCTCGCGGAGGATCTGTTGTTTGAAGTTTGCAAGCTCACATAAATGACCGTGCAAAACGCGCGTCTCTCTCATTTCGTTTACAGATGACCGTCGCGGCAGCAATGGCAGGGTCAAACATGGTGTTTTCCGATGTTGAAAGTTTTCTAGACGAGCACCCGGAATTATTACAGGACTATCTGAACAGAAAAGCCAAGGCAAGTATGGTGGAAAAGTGGATGAAGAACCATCACGCCACTAAAACTCCGGCGAACTCCAGCGCGGAAGTGGAGAAAGCGGCGAACGCGTGCGGCAAAGACAGCTGGGCGAGCAGAAGCGACGGGCTGCAGAGACGAGCGTCGCAGAAAGAGCTGAGAAAAACCTTCGCCAGGTCCAAAGCCATCAACGCCAACAGGACTTACGACGAACATGTTAACTCCAGAGCCCAGGAGCCGCTGACCAGCATGAGGAGACGCGCGCTGCTGCGTAAAGCCAGCTCTCTGCCGCCAACCACCGCGCACATCCTCTCCGCGCTGCTGGAGTCCCGGGTCAACATCCCTCAGTACCCCTCCACCGCCGTAGACTACAAATACTACCTGAAGGAGCACAACGAGAGGGAGTTCTTCCTGGAGCTCGTCAAAGACATCTCCAACGACCTGGATTTGACCAGTCTCAGCTACAAGATCCTGGTGTTTGTGTGCATCATGGTGGATGCTGACCGCTGCTCCCTGTTCCTGGTGGAGGGACCGGCCAGTAAAAAGACTCTGGTGTCCAAGTTCTTTGACGTTCATGCTGGAACCACAGTGTTGCCCTCTCTCAGTAACTCGGATGAGGTGCAGGTGCCCTGGGGAAAGGGCATCATTGGATATGTGGCTGAACATGGGGAAACTGTCAGCATTCCCGATGCATATCAGGTGAAAGCAGGAATAAAGTGATTGCTTCTTGTCCGAAAGAAAGAAAGAAAGAAAGAAAAACCTTCAAGGATGTGTGTTTGGAACCACAGTTGTAAAGGGATAAAAGTATCAGTCAAATAAGAACTTACTTAAAGTCAAATTCCTATGTATGATTTTGCATTTTCTTATTTAATTCTTTTAGGATTCTTTTTAAGTCCTACAGCCATTTAGAATGTTTTAGGATGGTTTCCAAATAATGATAGAAATTGCTCTGGGATTAGGAATACGTTGTTACCATACAGTAGGGTCCATGGTGAGGTCACTCACATTACATTTTCCCATATGGATAATTAATTATCATATAGACAGGTCAGCACATATTAAGTGAAATAGAAGTTGATTGTTTCTAGTCCAAAAGTCTTAATGTGCATATGATTGATCAATTTATCCTATTGAATAAAGTGAAAATCCTATTTTTCAGGTTATTTTGTTATTAGTATTTATTTTTGTTCCAAACAATGATTTTATTTATTTATTTTAACTGAAGGATCATTGGATAAATAATTATCAGTTAGGCAGGAAAGTATTTTACAGAGACAATTATTGATGGGGAAACTCCCGATGCATAGCAGGTGAAGCAGAAATCAAATAATTGTTTAAAAAAAATCTAAAGAATTATTCTGATGGGCGTTCTGCTATACTTACGATCAAATGTAAAGGTATTAAAGTCATGCAGAATAAAAAAAAAAGTTGCTATTTTAATTCAAAGTGTTAATGTTGAAGTAATGTTAAAGTCATTCAATGTTTGTAAAAGCATCTAAAACCTCCTAATGCCAGATGAATTTTTATGATACATCTGTTCCAAATGATCATGAACATGGAATTTATATTGTAATTTCAATATGAAAACAGTTGTAAAGGGACCAAAGTAATAGCCCTAATAATAACTCTTACTTTGATCTGTTACAATTTTCCAAATTATGAGATAGAAATTCAAGATGATGAAGCTTGGGGCATCTGTTGCGAGGTCAGTCATACTACATTTTCCCATATGAATAATTACTTGTCAGATAGAAAGGAACAAATTTGACTGATATCACTTTTGATGGAGAAAGAGCAATCTTTCCTGATGCATAACAGGTGAGGCAGGAATACAATGACAGTTCTTAGTTCGTCGAGAACAGATTTGCTAATTTAATTTGGATTCCATCCTAATGGGAGAAAAAAACGAATCCTTTAAGAATCCTTCCGAAACTTTCGGTAGTAAAACAATTTTGAAAGTTGTGTGATCTGGGACCTTTATACAGTGCGTGTCATTGTACAAGTCCTATGATACATCTGTTCCAAATGATCATGAACATGGAATTTATATTGTAATTTCAATATGAAAACAGTTGTAAAGGGACCAAAGTAATAGCCAAAGAACTCTTACTTTGATCTGTTACAATTTTCCAAATTATGAGATAGAAATTCAAGATCATGAAGCTTGGGGCATCTGTTGCGAGGTCAGTCATACTACATTTTCCCATATGAATAATTACTTGTCAGATAGAAAGGAACACATTTGACTGATATCACTTTTGATGGAGAAAGAGCAATCTTTCCTGATGCATAACAGGTGAAGCAGGAATACAATGACAGTTCTTAGTTCGTCGAGAACAGATTTGCTAATGGAATGTCTATTTTAATTTGGAATCCATCCTAATGGGAGAAAAAAACGAATCCTTTAAGAATCCTTCCGAAACTTTCGGTAGTAAAACAATTTTGAAAGTTGTGTGATCTGGGACCTTTATACAGTGCGTGTCATTGTACAAGTCTATCCCTCACAGCATAACTTGCATCTGTGTTAAATTCAGTATGGCGTCTAACCTGACTCAAGTCTATAATTATCCCACTGGATTTTTAAAAAAAACGGCGAAAGGTGGTTTCTTCTGGATTTTGTTTCTGGATTTGATGGTTTTAGAGGAGTTTTGGGCACTGTCTTGGAGATCAGCTGACACCACACCAAAACTGAACACCAGCTAACACCAGCACACCACCTTAAGCTGTTTTTTCTGTCCAGCAGCAGCATTGTATTTGATTCTTAAATGATTCTCATTTGAGGCCCGTGGAAATTCAGTTAGGGGTAGGAAGCATTAACATTTGTTGACTCCTGCATCAATGGCAAGGTCACTCACATGACATTATCCCATACGGATAATGACTGTCACACAGACAGGAGAGTATTTTAAAAAGGTGGTTTCTTCTGGATTTTGTTTCTGGATTTGATGGTTTTAGAGGAGTTTTGGGCACTGTCTTGGAGATCAGCTGACACCACACCAAAACTGAACACCAGCTAACACCAGCACACCATCTTAAGCTGTTTTTTCTGTCCAGCAGCAGCATTGTATTTGATTCTTAAATGATTCTCATTTGAGGCCCGTGGAAATTCAGTTAGGGTTAGGAAGCATTAACATTTGTTGACTCCTGCATCAATGGCAAGGTCACTCACATGACATTATCCCATACGGATAATGACTGTCACACAGACAGGAGAGTATTTTATTGTGACCCTGAGGGATGTTTTTGGTTTGATTATTCCCTGAGATCCATAAAGGGCCTCAGTGAAATAATGAGTTGTGTGAGAGTATCTGAGTATTGATTACTGAATCGATCAGCTCAGACAAACTTCATCCTCCCTGTTCTACAGTTATAGTCCTGATGCTGTGGTGATGATGATGATGTTGATGCCAGCTCGCAGTTCTCTAATTAGTCTGTCAATGCGTTTGCCTTTTCATTTAGCAAGCGGAGCAGATCATTAAAACTGCATTTTTTATAGCAGTAAACTCAGCATTTCAGAGACCATTCAAACATGAGATGGAAACATGGGCATGGACATTATTAGTTAATATTAATTAAAAATATTAACACTTTGTAATAGCTGTCATTGATAAGTCATTGCATTATATATAAGTTGTAGCTACTTAGATTATGTAAGACGTAATTAAAAGTTTCATGATATTTCTGTATATTTGAACATGAACTAATCTGTTAAGATGTATTTAATGTTAGTGTTTGTTAATGTTAAAATACTGTTAAGCTACAATGCCAATCAAAAGTTTGGAATAATTAATAATTAGGCTGCATTTATTTGATCAATAATAAACTGTAATATTGTGAAATAGAGTAATTTAAAATAACTGCATTTTAAACTGTAATTTATTCCTGTGATCAAAGCTGAATTTTCAGCATCATTACTCCAGTCTTCAGAGTCACACAATCCTTCAGAAATCATTTTAATATGCTGATTTGCTGCTCAAAAAAGCATTTCTTATTATTATCAATGTTGAAAACAGTTGTGCTGTTGAAAATGTATGCGAAAATTGTGATGCGCTACCATTTAAAAGTCTGGGTAATTTAAAGAAAGAGAAAGAAAATACTTTTGTTCAGCAAGTATGCATTAAATTGATGAAAAGTGATAAATATATTACATTTATGAAGTTGCAAAAGATGTCTATTTCAAATAACAGCTGTTCTATTAACTTTCTATTCATCAAATAATTCTGCAACAATGTATTATGGTTTCCACAAACATATTAAGCAGCAAGAACTGTTTTCAACAATGATTATATTAAAAATCATTATTAATAATTGAACGCCAATAATAATTGAAAATAGCTGAGCAGCTAATCAGCCTATTAGAATAATATATGATTTCAATATTATAACGGTTATTTTAAATTGTAATAATTTTTGATAATATTACTTTTACTGTATTTTTGATCAAATAAATGCAGCCTTGGTGAGAATAAGAGACTTCTTGTTTTTAAAAGAAAATTTATGCGAAAATTGTGATGCGCTACCATTTAAAAGTCTGGGTAATTTAAAGAAAGAGAAAGAAAATACTTTTGTTCAGCAAGTATGCATTAAATTGATGAAAAGTGATAAATATATTACATTTATGAAGTTGCAAAAGATGTCTATTTCAAATAACAGCTGTTCTATTAACTTTCTATTCATCAAATAATTCTGCAACAATGTATTATGGTTTCCACAAACATATTAAGCAGCAAGAACTGTTTTCAACAATGATTATATTAAAAATCATTATTAATAATTGAACGCCAATAATAATTGAAAATAGCTGAGCAGCTAATCAGCCTATTAGAATAATATATGATTTCAATATTATAACGGTTATTTTAAATTGTAATAATTTTTGATAATATTACTTTTACTGTATTTTTGATCAAATAAATGCAGCCTTGGTGAGAATAAGAGACTTCTTGTTTTTAAAAATCTTAATTATTCCAATCTTTCGGTAGTGTGTTATAAAGCAGTGGAGACCAGAAATATTCTACTCCAGGCAGGGTAAGAAGTGTTTCTCATGTTTCTGTCACTTTCTGTGTTTTTTGCAGTTCTATTTAGTGCCGCTAGCAGCACAGCAATGACACACTTCACCTCTAATTAGTTTGGCTTCTCCTAACAGTTATTATAAGTGTTCCCATTCAGCTGAGAGTGACTGTCTCTTGTCCTCTTTTGTAGGACCATCGTTTCAGTGATGAGATTGATAAACTCACCGGATATAAAACCAAGTCTCTGCTGTGCATGCCCATCCACAACAGTGATGGAGAGGTCATCGGGGTCACACAGGCCATCAACAAGAGTCCCAATGGAGCACTCTTCACCGACGATGATGAAAAGGTACCACAGGCACATGCTCTGTAACAACGCTTATTATACAAGTTAACTATGCTTGCCTTCTGCTCTTGTCTTCTATAAACATTTGACCTAGTGTGTTTCTTCCAATGTGTAAAATGCAACACAGAAAGAACTTTTTTTCCTCCATTCTGAATGGTTTAATGTTAGAAATGGAAACGAATGCTGAGATTGACAAGTGCATCTTCTGGATTTTCAGAGTGATACAGGAGGTCAGGGGTCGTCTCTCAGCTTTCAGGGTGGAGTTTTTCATATCATTAGCAAAGCATTTCTACCTAAGGATGTTGATTTTTAGATGGTAGCTGTCTGAGATGGTGAATGGGAATGTGATTTGTGTAACATTAGCAACGCATTATTAGCTGTTTAATAACATAGTCAATCCAAAGGCTAATGATATCAATTACTGTTACGTGTCCGACGTTGCTGAGAGTAATGCATAAAATGCATTCCCATTCTGATATATCAACTTGTACACAACCCTATAATTCATTCTTCCTCTTCTTTTTTGGAATCAGTTTCTGGTCCAAACTAGGGCTGTCACGATACCAAAAATCTAGTAGTCGCTACCGATACCACTAAAAGTACACGATACTCGATACCAAATCGATACCACTGGAAAAAATTGCAATAATACTTAAATATTAACTCCTACTAAATATTAACCCTTGTAATTAACATTACAAAAACGCAACATTAGTGGCACCTGTACTTAATAATACACGCGCACAAGCACACACACACACACCTATATTCTGAATGCAAGCAGTAGTTAAAATTCACTGACATACTGGCAGGCCGAAAATATTTTTTTTAAACCATTCATAAACAACAATTATATAAAACAATAATATTAGCCAATAATGTTAATAAGGATAATCCAAGGACGGATACACAATGAATGAACAAGCTATAAGCTGTCAGACAGTTAGGTGTGTGCGTAATCATGCGCTGCGCTAGTGCTTTCAGAGCTGCGCGCTCTCATTTAAATCTTTCACAATCACATTCATATATCGTCGCCGTATTCCACATTAAGTTCTTCTGTGTGCTTCTAGGCGTTTTTTTCTTTCTTATTTTTTACCCTTTGAGGACCGGCTGAAACACTTTTAGGCATATGCTCTTGCCTGCCCCCATCAGTTCCGGAAGAATTGCAGTCTCCACTAATCGATACTTTCGGTACTGTACCACTTGTAAAACAAGAATCGGCAGGTGTGATTGAGTGGAGGCGGGGACTAATTTGCATATATATCCACATATACTAAATGATTTTGTCAGTCAGAGTCCACTTGACTTTAAAGAGCCCGAACATTTAAAGTGGCAGAAGAAATGCACTATTTGGACACACCTCTTAATTATTGAATTCAGGTGTTTCAATCAAACCCATTGCCACAGGCGCATAAAATCAAGCATCTAGCCATGCAGTCTGTGTCTACGTCTACATTAATCCGGATACAATTGAAAATGGTGTTTTCATTTCAAAATGCTCTCTGTCCACACTAGCGTATTCAGGCATTTTCCAAAAGTTTCTCATCCACATTGAAACGTCGGAAAACATAAAATTCTCTTTCCTGCGCATGCGAAAAGCCTCATAAAAGCTCACTGAGATGATACAGACGGAACGGACATAATACGTTTACATGCAATTCTTCTTCCCTGCTGAAAAAACCAGCATACTGTATGCTGCATATACATCATTATATGTCTGATCTAAAACGCAACTGCCCTCATGTTTTGCCGCAAAACAGCAATCGCTAATACATTTTCTGTCACCTTTGCAGGACTGTGATATGAAGAGTGTACGAAGTAACATATCTTTAGCAACAGTGTGAAAGTAGCACATAACAGGCACAATACCGGTATAAACATGGATATCTATTAGTTCAGTATGTGTCACATGACTAAACATGTGTCATCGTTTTTAAATACCTTCGTTTTCACAGTCAACTCTACAACACGAAAACAGCGTTTTCAAATTTATAGACTTTGGAGACCGTTTTCAAAAAGCTTGAAGCTGGAAATTATATCATAGAGAGGACCCCTGCAGACACTCATGACTGTGTGTCAAGGTCAATAAGTCTTTTAAAATACCAGATAATTTCATCTTTTTATGACAATACAAAGCCAGTATAACTCATTATACTCATATTTAATTATAAACGTATATAAAAATATATATTTAACAAGATTTTGACTATCTTGGGCATTCTTTTTTGTTATTGCTCCATTAACAGATCATTCTACCTCTGAGCAGAGAAATTTAATAAGGTGTAGAGAGTGAAATTCAGTTTAGTGCATTCAGTTGAGGAGACTGCAGTGATGTCTCGTAGCTTTGCACTGACGTCACAAACCGTGTGCTTATGTAATGGCCCTGTCATTGGATCACTGTGAGTGGGCAGAGTGTTCATGACTGTCTGTGTAAAGCTGAATAGTTAGCGTTAGTTGTTCTTGTCATCGTTTGTTCTGGGTTAAGGTAGCGTGGTCAACCACGCCATGCTATCATGAAAAAGAAATAAAGTGTCTCATTAATGTTGACCTTCAGTAACAATGAAGTCTTTATAAACACAGAAGCAGTTCTCATATGGCAGAGTCATTAATCAGCGGCCGCTGCTGAAGTCCCTGAGCCGCTCTGCTCTGTTTACAGGTGCTCAAGTGACAGGTAATACACCTTATTTCACGGGGGATGCGCGGCATGTGTGAAACGTGTGAATGTACGGGACATATTCATTTGTACTTTTTTACTTTTCTCTGTCTTTACAAAAAGTTTTTTTGGAGTTATGGTAGTACCATTTTAAATACTTTTGGATTTCCATGTACAATATCATAACACATGAATATCATATCAACATGGAACCACCACAGTACCTGTGTAAGAATTATTAGTGGTGCTTGCTAATGCATTCATTACTATTTAGCCCCGTTCACACTGACAGTCACTGTGAGTTTTTAGCAAGCATTCCCACTCTGTATCAGTTGTCGCATCATTGCCTGTAAATATCGTTTGTAATTCTTTTGACGTTTTTGATTCAGTTCACAAAACTGGTCTGAATGATTCATTCACACACTGAACTGAATTGGCTCTTGATTTCAACAACCTTAATTATCAAGTTGCAGTAGTTAATAGCTCAGTGGACCCATGTAAAATGAAGTGCACTTAACAGTTAGTTAATGTCATGTAATCAAACAGACGGTGAACACTATTAACAGCAATGATTATATGTTGCAATCAAACTTAGTTTTGTATGTTGTTTGAGGGTTGGCATCATCTGAGGTCCTCTGGGGGGTTGGCATCATCTCTTCTCAGGTGTTCGGTCATCTCTGGTCTGTAATCTAGATTTAAACAGAGAGAGTGTCTGAACCCCGAACGTTATCAGGAAGGCTATTCCAGACTTTGGGAGCCAAATGTGAAAAAGCTCTACCTCCTTTAGTGGACTTTGCTATCCTAGGAACTACCAACTTCCAGAGTTTTGGGACCTTAGGGATCGTGATGAATTGTAGCGTGGTAGAAGACTTGTTAGGTACGCTGGAGCTAACTCATTAAGGGCCTTATAGGTAAGTAATAATATTTTGTAAGTGATACAGAACTTAATAGGTAGCCAGTGCAGAGACTGTAAAATTATAGTCTTAATGCTCAAAATACCTTGGTTTTTCTCAAAATAACCACTATATGGAGTCAAGATATATTTTTGTTGTTGCTATGGACTACGTTGACAAGAGTGATGTAGAAGTATTCACCGTGAAGCTTACAGTGCATGTATCTGAGAGAACATTATTTTACCATGAGTGATCTAACTTTCAGCAGTAAGAAAAAATGTTTTACAGTTTTTACAGTTATATGATATAACAATAAGGCCTATTGTTAGAGATTACATTTTATTTATGGAAAATATTAATATATTTTCATAATCATTTTTATTTTATTGTCTGTGGGGTAAAACACCCCTGGCCACTTGGTGTAAAATGCCCCCAGAGGGCATCACTTCCCACTATGATAATTACTGTAGTTACTTTGTTCTGAACATTACATTCTTTGTTGAATAAATATATTTGGACTTATATTTAAAAATGACCAAGTTAGCATCGGCTAGCTAATTAGCTAGACAGTTAGCATCAGCTAACAATATTGTCTGATTTTCAGCAACTGTTATCAACTGTTATTTTGGCTTGTCTTTTTGATGTTAAGCTAAAACGTCTAAAACGAGCAAAGGCTCGAGTGGGCCCTGCTGTAGTGATTTTAGCACTAGAGACAGGTCCCAAGAGGGTATAGAGGGGGGCCGGGAAGGATTCAACCTCCTGGCCCCTCTAAGGAACCTGATGACGAGGTCATGCTTACCTATGGACTTCCCATTACCGGGTCATGGTACGCAGCAATAGCAGCAACCTGGACATTGAGGGTGGAGGGAGACAGCCTTCGCTCCAGCCCTTGCTGCAGACAGGAAAACACGACCGCAATCGGGCATCTCCGGGGGTCTTCTCGGCGAGAAGAACACCACTCGACGAACAGGTTCCACTTCAAGGCGTAAGAGTGTCTCGTAGACGGTGCTCTTGCCGAAGTGATGGTGTTCACTACCTCCTGGGGTAGGTCACCTAGAACCTCCGCGTCCCGTCCAGGGACCAGACATGGAGTTTCCAAAGGTCTGGACGCGGGTGCCAAACGTTGCCCCGTCTCTGAGTCAGTAGATCCTTCCTCAGAGGAATCGGCCAAGGAGGGGCTGTTGCGAGGAGCACTAGCTCGGGGAACCAGTTCCGAGTGGGCCAATACGGCGCCACTAGCAAGACTTGCTCCTCGTCCTCCCCAATTTTGCACAGTGTCTGTGCGAGAAGTCTCACTGGGGGAAACGCATACTTGCGTAGGCCCTGCGGCCAGCTGTGTGCCAGTGCGTCTGTGCCGAGTGTTTCCTCGGTCAGGGAGTAGAAAAACTGGCAGTGAGAGGTTTCTGGAGAAGCAAACAGGTCTACTTGAGCGGCTCCGAAACGTCTCCAAATCAGCTGGACCGTCTGGGGATGGAGTCGCCATTCTCCCGGGAGCATTGCTTGAGACAACTTGTCGGCTGTACGGTTGAGCAGGCCCGGAATGTGAACAGCACGAAGTGACCTCAGAACCTTCCGACTCCAAAGGAGGAGGTGGCGGGCAACACGCGACGGGAGCACAAACCACCTTGTCGGTTGATGAACGCAACAGTCGCTGTGTTGTCCATTCGGACCAGTACGTGCTTGCCTCGTAAGCGCCCTTTGAGACGGTTCAAGGCAAGGCGCATTGCCAACAACTCTAGGCAATTGATGTGCCAATGCAGCTGCGGGCCCGTCCAAACCCCTGAGACTGCATGCCCGTTGTACGTGGCACCCCACCCGGTGGTGGAGGCATCTGTGTAGACCCCAGCATGTCTGGAGATCTGCTCTAGGGGCACCCCTGCTCTAGGGGTAAACCAATCTCGGGGACGGACGCACCCGAAGATGTGTTTCTGCATCAACATCTTGAACGGTAGCCGATGAAGGGCCCGGTTCAAAACTCGCAGATCCGTAACCCACCGCCAGAACAGGGGCATCGGCGGGCGCCCGGCGAACTGAATCGCATAGCCGAGGCTGATTGTCCGCAGAAGCCAGCGAGACGGGCTGGGTAGCGCTGACCAAGCGGCCAGAAACCATACAAGCGGGACCAGCGGAACCACAGCCGTACCCGCAGTGGGGCAGCGAGGTGGAACACAGGGACCCAACTCGGGCGGCTTGTGAGCGGGCC
>NW_015505469.1:1000922-1004038 GCF_001515645.1 Sinocyclocheilus grahami | reverse complement strand
CTGCCGGCTGGCGAAGGAGGAGGATGAGTGAGGTCCGGCGTTAGTCCGTCCGCAACTCTCCGTGCCCTCCTGGGACCCAGAGATAAAGGAAACTGCTCTTTTGTCGAGAATTTGGGTACCGTCGGCCGTAAGGCCAACGGCGGGGAAAAATTAAACAAAAGATTCTCCACCCGGCCCTCCTCCGGGGGAGGGAGTGGTGCGTTCACCATCTCCCGAAGAGCAGATCCCTCCATCTCTAGGTCGCCTGTCTCAGGGCCGCTTGCCGCCAGGTTTGACGGGGACCTGGACAGGCGGGGCAGCCCGCCCATGCCCGGCTCCACAACGTCGCTTTGCTGAAGGCTGCTGCGGAAGGCTCTCCGCGGGGGCCTGCCCTCGGCGACGAGCAGGCTGGGGCGCTGCAGCCGGTGGACGAGTGGAGGTAGCAGCTGCCCACCGGGGCAGGATGTGTCGGATCGCCTCAGTCTGCTTTTGGTGTAGCCGAGAACTGCTGGGCAAAGTTCTCGACTGCGTCGCTGAAGAGGGCGGTCTGGGACACAGGGGAATTGAGGAACTGAACCTTGTCGGTGTCCCTCATGTCCGCCAGACACAGCCAGAGATGGCGCTCCTGGACCACAAGAGTGGACATCACACGACCCAGAGAACTCTTTCAGAACTTCCGGATTGTGACCACCCTTGTGCAGGTCCTTCAGTGCCTTAGCCTGGTGCACCTGCAGTAACGCCATGGCGTGTAAGGCAGAAGCAGCTTCCCCGCAAGCCGTATAGGCATCGCCGGTTAGACCAGACGAATGCCTACAGGCCCCGGAAGGAAGTACCGGGTCTCCCCGCCAGGAGGAGGCGGACTTAGGACACAATTGCATTGCTCACAATTGCTCCACTGGGCGGATCGCTGAATACCCCTTCGCTGCACCGCCGTCGAGGGTGGTGAGGGAGGAGAAGCCCGCCAGCCGGTTTCTGGCAGTAAAAGGTGCTGTCCACGACCTGGTGAGCTCGTCATGCACTTCCGGGAAGAAAGGCACCGGGGCGGGGCACTGAGAACCAGCGTGAGTCGCCCTGAGAAACCAATCATCCAGCCTTGAGGGCTCGGGACACGGTGGAGGTTTCCACTCGAGCGCCGATGAAGGGCCCGGTTCAAAACTCGCAGATCCGTAACCCACCGCCAGAACAGGGGCATCGGCGGGCGCCGGGCGAACTGAATCGCATAGCCGAGGCTGATTGTCCGCAGAAGCCAGCGAGACGGGCTGGGTAGCGCTGACCAAGCGGCCAGAAACCGTACAAGCGGGACCAGCGGAACCACAGCCGTACCCGCAGTGGGGCAGCGAGGTGGAACACAGGGACCCAACTCGGGCGGCTTGTGAGCGGGCCGGAGAGGGGTGTGAGTGTGGGGTGCAAGGCTCACCTGGTTCCACGGGTTGGCAGAGGGTGCGTGAGTAGGGCCTTTGTTGACGCTCTCGAGCCTCCCGCTGCTGCCGGCTGGCGAAGGAGGAGGATGAGTGAGGTCCGGCGTTAGTCCGTCCGCAACTCTCCGTGCCCTCCTGGGACCCAGAGATAAAGGAAACTGCTCTTTTGTCGAGAATTTGGGTACCGTCGGCCGTAAGGCCAACGGCGGGAAAAAATTAAACAAAAGATTCTCCACCCGGCCCTCCTCCGGGGGAGGGAGTGGTGCGTTCACCATCTCCCGAAGAGCAGATCCCTCCATCTCTAGGTCGCCTGTCTCAGGGCCGCTTGCCGCCAGGTTTGACGGGGACCTGGACAGGCGGGGCAGCCCGCCCATGCCCGGCTCCACAACGTCGCTTTGCTGAAGGCTGCTGCGGAAGGCTCTCCGCGGGGGCCTGCCCTCGGCGACGAGCAGGCTGGGGCGCTGCAGCCGGTGGACGAGTGGAGGTAGCAGCTGCCCACCGGGGCAGGATGTGTCGGATCGCCTCAGTCTGCTTTTGGTGTAGCCGAGAACTGCTGGGCAAAGTTCTCGACTGCGTCGCTGAAGAGGGCGGTCTGGGACACAGGGGAATTGAGGAACTGAACCTTGTCGGTGTCCCTCATGTCCGCCAGACACAGCCAGAGATGGCGCTCCTGGACCACAAGAGTGGACATCACACGACCCAGAGAACTCTTTCAGAACTTCCGGATTGTGACCACCCTTGTGCAGGTCCTTCAGTGCCTTAGCCTGGTGCACCTGCAGTAACGCCATGGCGTGTAAGGCAGAAGCAGCTTCCCCGCAAGCCGTATAGGCATCGCCGGTTAGACCAGACGAATGCCTACAGGCCCCGGAAGGAAGTACCGGGTCTCCCCGCCAGGAGGAGGCGGACTTAGGACACAATTGCATTGCTCACAATTGCTCCACTGGGCGGATCGCTGAATACCCCTTCGCTGCACCGCCGTCGAGGGTGGTGAGGGAGGAGAAGCCCGCCAGCCGGTTTCTGGCAGTAAAAGGTGCTGTCCACGACCTGGTGAGCTCGTCATGCACTTCCGGGAAGAAAGGCACCGGGGCGGGGCACTGAGAACCAGCGTGAGTCGCCCTGAGAAACCAATCATCCAGCCTTGAGGGCTCGGGACACGGTGGAGGTTTCCACTCGAGCCCGACCCTTTCGGCGGCCCGGGAAAGCATAGCTGTCATCTCCGGATCCGATTCAGGTTTTGCCACCACCCCGGAGGGCAGCAGCGCGGCCGAATTTTCATCGGACAGCTCTCCCTCCGATGCTGAGATCGACATTTGGTCGGGGAGAGGTCCACTGGATACCGCTGGTACGCTCTTTAAAGAGGACCCAGCGCGTTCCGTGGGTCGCTCCACTGGATCGGAGGTGTAAGAGGAGTGATGGTCCCCAGAGGGTTGGTTCCCTGCGGGGTTGTCCATCACTGTTACCCTCAAACCGCCCATGCTACTGCCGGAAGTGGTTCTCGCCAGAACGAGCCCCAGATCGCGGCAGCGGCAACTGGACTCCGCCCCCTCGCAGGTAGCGGAGCCTGGTTCGCAGCTCCGAGATGGTCATCTTCCCGCAATAAGAACATGACTCATCCACGAAGCCCACCTCAGCGTGCTTGATGCCCAGACACGTGAGGCAACGATTGTGACCATCACCCGGTGCCAGGTAACGACCGCACCCAGAAACGCACGGGTGAAA
>NW_015505469.1:970464-1000713 GCF_001515645.1 Sinocyclocheilus grahami | reverse complement strand
GAGGCGGACTTAGGACACAATTGCATTGCTCACAATTGCTCCACTGGGCGGATCGCTGAATACCCCTTCGCTGCACCGCCGTCGAGGGTGGTGAGGGAGGAGAAGCCCGCCAGCCGGTTTCTGGCAGTAAAAGGTGCTGTCCACGACCTGGTGAGCTCGTCATGCACTTCCGGGAAGAAAGGCACCGGGGCGGGGCACTGAGAACCAGCGTGAGTCGCCCTGAGAAACCAATCATCCAGCCTTGAGGGCTCGGGACACGGTGGAGGTTTCCACTCGAGCCCGACCCTTTCGGCGGCCCGGGAAAGCATAGCTGTCATCTCCGGATCCGATTCAGGCTTTGCCACCACCCCGGAGGGCAGCAGCGCGGCCGAATTTTCATCGGACAGCTCTCCCTCCGATGCTGAGATCGACATTTGGTCGGGGAGAGGTCCACTGGATACCGCTGGTACGCTCTTTAAAGAGGACCCAGCGCGTTCCGTGGGTCGCTCCACTGGATCGGAGGTGTAAGAGGAGTGATGGTCCCCAGAGGGTTGGTTCCCTGCGGGGTTGTCCATCACTGTTACCCTCAAACCGCCCATGCTACTGCCGGAAGTGGTTCTCGCCAGAACGAGCCCCAGATCGCGGCAGCGGCAACTGGACTCCGCCCCCTCGCAGGTAGCGGAGCCTGGTTCGCAGCTCCGAGATGGTCATCTTCCCGCAATAAGAACATGACTCATCCACGAAGCCCACCTCAGCGTGCTTGATGCCCAGACACGTGAGGCAACGATTGTGACCATCACCCGGTGCCAGGTAACGACCGCACCCAGAAACGCACGGGTGAAACGGCATCCTTATAAGGACGATCCGTCGTCTGTATAAAGACACACCCGTGGAGCTCTTTTAGAGAAATTTGCTCTTTAGGAAATGCTCTTTTAGTGCTGAGGTGCACAGGGGAGATGGCCGCTTGCAACACGACGGGGTAGTGTAGTCTGAAGTGCGCAACCCACTCGACACTGGAACGACCACCGCTGAAGCGCCATCTCGCCAACACAGAAAGCATCCAAGAGCGTGCTGAACTCGTAGTTCTCGAAATGAATATAGCGCAGAACGATGTTGTCGCTCGGCTCCGAAGCGAAAAGCTGGTATGCATTGCACCTGCTGCCTTATTATACTCACGCTGTGATCAGCGGCAGCTGGATGCAATAATTGCATACCAATGTGCGTTGGCTCGTTTAGTTTACACTCGAAGTAGATTGGTCTATCGAAGCGATATCCCAATTCGTCGGTCACCGACGTGACTCGGAGTGACCGACTGAAAGGGAACTGCTTGTACTGTGATTTTGCTCTAAATGTATAAAGCAAATGGCTTTGTCAGAGTGGCGGCATTTTACCCCACCTGTGGGAAACGCCCCCTTGGTACAAATGTAATTTTAGTTAAAAATCTAATAAAATGAAAACTGGACATTTTTCATACTTGGTTTATAATTTGTCAAAAAGACAACTATTCTTATCACATTTAACTTCTGATTCACAGAAAAAGTTACACAGCCCTTAGGGGGTCGTTTTCGCCACTCTACGCATTAATTATTATGAATTGTCCAGTAGCCAGCACTAGTCAGTAAAAAAGGTTAGTAGATCCAGATACATAATATGTAATGTGTGTTGACAAAAAATATAAAAACAGACGTCACATAGGGCTAAATGAATAGGCCTAACATTTTAGTAAAACTGCCACAGCAGCGGGGATGATGAATGTGCATGCATTATTTAAATTTGTGTTATTTTAATGTTTGGTTTTGTTTTTTGACCTAAAACTTACACATACACATTCAAACATTTCACTGGGTTTAAACAGATCACCCTTTACATCAGATTTAGCTTACAAACAACTGACAGTTGTGGCCTAAATATAATTTTTTGTTACAATAATTAATCTTAAAATTCGACATTTGTAAATTAGTTTTCACAGCATTAGTTGTGCATGCACTTAGGGGATTCTTGTCAGATTTGTGAATACAGTTCACTGGAGACTCGCTCGGAACAGATGTTTTGAATCAGTGATTTGTTGACTCGAGAACAGCTGCAATCGGATTAGTCCAATTCGCGAATGAATCGTTTGGTGCGATTTGCAAACCGATTTAACAGGTTCATTGAAAAGAATCAGTTCGTTCATAAATAGGGCACTGCTTTTGTGTCTTGGAGCATGTGACGATTTCTTCATTTAAAAATAAGAAATAATATGTTTTATGAAATGTAGTGGAGTAAAAAGTATGATCTTATGCTTTGGAATGTAGTGAAGTAAAAGTAAAAGTTACTCCAGTAAAGTACAGCTACTTGAAAAATCTACTTAAGTACAGTAACGAAGTAAAAATACTTATATATAAAATACTTACATATTTTCCACTGTTTTGTTGAGCTATTGAAGTAGGTAGCCTACATATTCAGACCTCAAGATGCATAATTAACTATTAATGTGAATATGAGCCTAGTTGTTCTTTCTTATTTATTTATTTGTTTTAATGAACGTTCTCATTGTGTTCTTCTGATTTGATTGGTCCACGATGGCTTCACACCCCGTCATCGTGAGGTGAATACACTTATCTTTCATCTCTCTGAATGAAACAGATGCTGTGGGTTTTAAAGCTGAACAGGATGTCTCGTATTTCTCAACGTAAGCAGTGAGCACAGCGCTGACACCGGATATAATGAATGTGTCCAGAGGCGTCAGGGATGCTGAGAGGAGACACACTAACTTTCTGTGTGCGTGTGTGTGCGTGTGTATTTGCTGATGTCTAAATGAGGCATTGTATTATTTTGTAGAAAGCATTATTTAACCTTTATCTCAGAGTCACCAGCCACACACTTACAGACTGAGACACATGATCTATCTAGATATTTAAAGGGATAGTTCATCCAAAAATAATTTTTCTGTCATTATTTACTCACCCCGATGTCGTTTCAAACTTGCAAGAAATACAAACAAATGTTTCCATTCTCTTTTTCATGCGGCCAAGAGGGAATAAAGCTTCAAAAAGCACCATAGAAGTATCATAAAAGTGGTCCATACAATTTGTTTGCTATAATCCAAGTCTTCAAATGCCGTATAATAGCTTTGTGTGAGAAAAGTGATGACTGTGATTCTTTTCAGTGGATTCATTGATTCTGAATTGGTCTCAATGATTCATTCATACATCAGACTGTTCTTGATTTGAACTCACTTAATGTGAGTTAAGTGCACTTGATTGTATTAAATGTCTACTTGCAGGTACTTCAAACCTTAAAATTATATTGTTAAACAACAGTAAATATTGTTTTAATAATGTTGTAAAGTTGTTGATCATAATTTTAACTGTAGTGTTCAATATTACATTCAAAGTTAATATATTTGAAATGTACTACATTGAAACTTCATCATTACAAATGTGTAATTAAAATATATTTAAATTAGGGCTGTCAGTTTAACGCGTTAACTTAATTAATTAGTTATGAAAAAATAACGCGATTAAAATATTTTAACGCAGTTTATGCACTGGCCCCGCCCCCAGACCTGTACGTCATCTTACATTTCATACAGTTGACTGTTGATAAATATGATGCAGGGAAACATCTCCATAAATGCAGTTATGCCCTAAAATTCAAGATATTGGGATAAAAAAATGCCCCTGTATGTATTTTTGTCTCATATTTATATCATATGATAAGCAATATCACACCAGCAGCGAGAGCAATATCAGACGAGTGCTGTTTCTGTCATGAAGAACTCGAGTGCAAATGTGATTTTATACAACAGTTCAGTAAATAAGAAGTTAATGTTGTGTTATATTTTAAACACAATATTATGTTTTTGCTCAGTTTTGCAGAGAACATATCACCTTTAAAGCCATAGCAGAACTGTTTTGCGTCTCCGAGCAACACAACAGTGTTTAGTTTCTGAATGAATCCACGTTTTGAACAAATCGTGTGAATCAATGATTCAAAGCCCATTCATAGAGAGAGCCGTTTACGTCATTCCTGAATGAATCAGCCATGAATGACTCATAAAGACATTTACCGCCACCTGCTGGCAGATTTAGTTTCTTATTTAGAGTATCATTTAATAAAATAAAATAATAATAAAAACATTAAAGGGATAGTTCACCCCCAAAATTTAAATTCTGTCATCATTTACTTAAACCTGAATGACTTACTTTTGTGGAACATAAAATAAGGTATTTTGAAGACTGTTGGTAACAAAGCTGTTTTGGTTATCAATGACTTTCATTGTATGAACAAAAAATACTGAGATGTTTCTCAAATTATCTTCTTTTATGTTCTATAGTTTATGTTGGGCCGTTGTAGCCTAAATGTTTATGTGTAATACAATTTATGTTGAATCAAATAAAATATTTCTAAAGCTACAATTTGTAATGCCTACTTGATACTTTCTCATTTAACACGAAAATAGCTTTAAATAATCTTTTGTGGGTATTTTCACAGTCAAATTTATTTTGCGATTAATTGCGATTAATTAGATTAATGAATCGTAACATCATGTAATTAATTAGATTAAAAATTTTAATCGACTGACAGCCCTAATTTAAATATATATTTAAAAATACCTTTATGGAGCTTGAAAGCATCTCATGCATGCATCTCCTTTTGTTTTTCATGGAAAATCAAATGGGTTTAGAATGACAAGAAGGTGAGCAAATGATGACAGAATTATAATTTTTGGGTGAATTATTTCTTTAACGTGTACTATGACTGCATGTGTGTTGCTGTGAGACTGTATGTTGCTGTGAGACCCCAGATGAGTTCAGTGCGATGAGATTCCATGCGCTTTTTACTGTACGTTAGCATCATGTCATTCATGCTACTAACTGCTGAATTAATGATGAAACTCTTCCCTGTGTGTGACACTGAGAGGCAGAACAGAGAAACTCAGCTATTGTTTCCAGCCCACAGAGACAAAGGTGCCATTTGATTCTGTATTGGCAGAACCAAACATCAGTGTTTTCCAAACAGGCTGACAGTATGGTATCGTATGTGTTATGAAGAAGTGTTCTTTTCATTTTGTGGAGAAACAATTACAAAGACTAGGCCCATGAAAGGAATACAGTATTTAATTTTTTATTTTAATTTGATCTTTCTACCTTTTCTGTCTTTTGATATCATATTATTTTCATTTATTATCTCACACATACACTGGTTTGTTGCGCAAACGGTTTTACCTTTTACCGCTACAACACACTGCAGCTAATACTGTAAAATGGAAGTCTCGCAGAAATACTGAAACTGACTTCCACAGTGAAAAATAAGCTAGTTCTTTCCAAGAAAACGGGATTTAAAACCAGAATATAGGGTCTCGTACAGTATATTAAAACAAAATAGGTTAAAAATGTCAATAGGGATAGTAACGTTTATGTTTACAGCTAGGGGTTGTTTAGGAGAATATATCAATTAAATTTAAATTCAAAATTCAAATTTATTTGTATCATACATATTGTTTTAAAGCAGCTTCACAGTAAATGCATGTTTCAGTGTTGCAATCAGGAAGAAATTTAGCATTACATCACTTGCTCACCAGTGGATCCTCTGCAGTGAATGGGTGCCGTCAGAATGAGAGTCCAAACAACGATAAAAACAAGTAATCCACACCACTCCAGTCCGTCTTGTAAAGTGAAATGCTACGTGTTTGTAAAAAACAAATCCATCATTGCTTTTGGCTAAAATATGACTCCTCTGTCCATTAGATTGCTTTCTTCAGTTAAAAGGTTGTCTCGTTTGAATAAGCACAGATAAAACGTCATCTATATGCAAAAAAAGTCCAAAACACAAATATATTTGTGCATTTTGATGTGAGAGGGTAATAAGGAAATGTTGTTATGGATTATGGACTTCTATTTTGGCCAGAACCGTCAGTTTAAAGTTAAAATTGATTTTTTTCTTACAGACATGCATCTTTTCACTTTACAAGACAGTAATTGATGGACTGGAGTGGTGTGGATTGCTTGTGAATTATTGTGATGTTTTTATCAGCTGTTTGGACTCTCATTCTGACGGCACCCATTCACTGCAGAGGATCCATTGCTGAGCAACTGATGCAAAATTTATGCATTACGTCATGAAGAGTTATGATCGGAAAAAAAAACTGTTCAACTCGTATGAGCCCGGAAGTAGTGTATTTGGCACAGAAATACTCCATTCTACATCCAAATAGTTTTTTTGAAACTTTGGCCATGTATAGCATAAGAATCCAGCTCTTTAACAGCGTAAATAACTCAACATGCATGAAATAGCATTAGCCCCCCTGGAATTCGTGCTCTACTTCTGTGTAAACTCCGCCTACTTTGATTTGATTGCCCAGGTAAATTATTTTGACATTGACAATCACTGAGGCAGAGCAGGCTGAAAATTTTACTTTTTAAGCTTTTTTGTCATCCTAACAAGAGCGCTGCATAATGGATTGCAGCAGATTAGTGCAAGAATTTCAAAAATTTGGGGGGACAGTTTGGCCATTTCTAATTATTGGGGGCGGGACTTATCCCTCTCAATGTCTATGGTGGTTACAGCTAGGGCAGCCCTAGTTACAGCCCTGGTTTAAACAGTTTTCACCTGATGGACATTAAAATGGGTGGAAAAAATCCCACTGCATTATAGGGATGGGCGATATGGGCTTAAAAATATATTACGATCATTTCTGGTATTTATTGCAGTAATGATATCAATGACGATAATTCAGAGAATCTTATGCATCCACCAAGAGACAAAAAAAAATAAAAAAGAATCCTGTTTTGTTCAAAAGCCTCATTCTGTGGTTTAAAGCCCCGTCTGATCATAAAACGTAATTTCAAACACTTGACTTATCTTATTAAGTTAATTTGAAAGAAAAGCATGTCAAAAATGTTATCTTTGTTGGACAACACGTTTGTAAACAGGCTCATACACATGCAAAACTGTATCGCACACGTGCTACTGTACATTGCAGCAAACAATAAGACATCGCCCATTCCTACTGCCTTACACAGAATAAAGGATCTGAGTCACATCTAGAGACTTAAGGGCGAGCTTTTTTCTGAGTAATCACTTAACAGTTCCCACTCAGAAAACCCTAGCAAATGCATAGCAACACCCTGTCAACCACCACAAGCAAGTTTTGCATGGGCAAACACCAGCAGTCCACACTGTTCAGTGTCGTGAGCACAGATCTGATCTCTGTTTCAAAGCTCTGCTGTGTGTTTCTGATAGCTGGAGAGTCCAGATGTGCTGCTGGGCTTTCAGATGGGCACACGACTCTCTGCTCTTTGTTGTGAAATGCCACAGTACTGTGAATAGTCCCATGAATTCTCAGCGGGATTAGCAGAAGGCAGCGCTGAGGAATTACTGTGTATCCAATACAATATCATATTCTCTCAGACAGTGACGCAGAGCTGAGTGACGCAGATCTGCCGAAAATAATGTGTGTGTCTCTCTCCATACAGCTGGTGTTCAGTCCCACTGCGAAATGCTTCACCGCTCTAGCATTTTAAGCAGAAATAACCCTAGAAAAATGACTGTACCATTCATACTCCATGCTACTTCAAAGAATACTATGCTGTTATCATTGTACCACGTCATAAAATACACAATTATTCATACAGTGTGCCATGGAATTTTCTCCAGAGTGCTTCAGTAAATGACCATGTTATTAACATGGTACATGTCTAAACAACACAGTATGATTTGAGTAAATGCAGTACACTTTAGCATACTTTTAAAAAAAGAATACTTAATATGGACATAATATACTTTAAAAAGAATATACTTAAGTGCAAACTGAATGTAATGTTTTCAGACACGGTACACTTAATTCCATGTTATTTGCAATTAAATGAAAATGTATTAGTTTAAAGTTATATTAAATGCATTTAGCTGAATTTCAGAATGCTTTTGTGACCCATTTATTGTACTGTAAGTAGGACTTAAGTACATCTTTATATGTAATTTCATATGTACTTTTTTGTCTTTGAGATAGTTAGTGCTGAATGTGCTGTCAAGAAATGATGGTAAATTAATATATTTTAATGTCATTTCAGTTTAAACTTGTTTGTCATGTATTTAAATATATTTGTAATTTCACATTTGTAATGATGATGTTCAGTTTAATACATTTAACATATGGAGCACACAACATGTGCTTTAGGTCTGAACATCAAAATGTGTATTTCTTTAATGCACGGCAAAATATTAAAATATAATAATTTAAAATGTACTTAAAAGTAAACATTTTCATTGTATATTATTAGAAAGTGCACTTTTTTAAAGTGTACTTAAGTGTGTTATGAAAGTGTCTAACTTTAAAGACACTTGTGTGACCTTTTATTCATTAATATTATAATATCTGCATGTACTGTTTTTTATAAACTGCACTTTTAATATATGAAATGCATTACAAGTGCACATTCAATTCAGTTAATACTGATATACCATTGTATTCACAAAAATAAAAAGTACAAAAGTGCCATTGCCAAGATACATGTCCAATACATACTTTGTTACTCAAAGCTATTTCAAAGAATACCATGGTAATATCATGTTACAGATCCGAAAAGCCCTGGTATTTACATGCTTTAATTAATTTATCATGGTATGTACATGTCAATTCAGAGCATTACCACTGTAGCATTGTTTCAAGAAACTTTTTGAAACCACATTCTAGGAAACTATGAAATGTGTCTCTGCAACATCAATTAATCTTTCATTTTTTGTTAATCATTCCGTGCTTTTTCCGGTGTAGTTCAGCCCGCTGACCAGATTGACTGACCTTTTTGAATGCACAGCAGTAGTCTTGTTGAAATAATGATATGTGGGCTTGCTGCCTGTGGAGTAAAGCACATAGAGCTGTTCAGAGATCTGCATGTGTGTGTTACAATGCATTTATAATGTGTGTGTTTAAATCACTTTGGCTCATTTAGACTGTTCCAGTTAGTTGTAAAGTCAACATGAAACAACATTTTTCCAAGTGAAGTATGAAACTCAAAGCAAGAAAGAGCAAGATGTCAAACTTGAGGCACGTGCTAAATTATTGCTCGTAGGCAGATGTTTATTGCTAGAGAGACGATTCTCTGTTGTGTATGTCTGTGTGTGTCTGAGATTTATGGTTCTTTGTTGAAAATAGGCCACAAGAGCCCTGAGGTGGTGACTGACTGCTCAGTATGTGCTTACCTGTAATCCTGAATCTTTATTTCTCAGCTCAGGCACAGGGCTGAGACGGGCCAAACACAGAAGCCCAGTGCTGTTTGTTGACATCTCAGCAAACACAGGTCCTCTGCATTAATTATAGGTCCATTTAAAAAGGTCATTTCAGGATCAAAAACTCCTTCCCCAGTTCACCTAGACTGTAAAAATGTTTTCATGTCAAAACCATGAACTCGCTAACATACATTACATGGCCACAATTACAGTTGTGCTCATAAATTTACATGCTGCTTGCAAAATATGCAAAATGTTAATAATTTTAACAAAACATGAGGGATCATGAAAATTGCATGTTATTGTTTATTTAATACTGTCCTGAATAAGCTATTTCACAGATGTTATATAAACAGATGTTTATATATTCTCCACAAGACAAAATAATAACTGAATTTATAAAAATGACCCCGTTCAAAAGTTTATATACCCTTGAATCTTAATACTGTGGGTTGTTTCCTGGATGATCCACAACTGTTTTTCTGTTTTCTGATAGTTGTTAATGAGCAGTGTTGGGGGTAATATATTACAAGTAAAGCGAGTTACGTAATCAGATTACTTTTTTCAAGTAACTAGTAAAGTAACGCATTACTTTTTAATTTACAAGAGAATATCTGAGTTACTTTTTCAAATAAGTAACGCAAGTTACTTTTTTTTCAATTTATTGACTGACAGCTCTGGTGTCCCCATGTTGAGAGAAATCAGATGTTACTGTAGTTCAAAATAAATATGAATATGCATTAATTCATCTCACTCACACACAAAAAAAACACAGATTCAGTATTCCTCAAAATGAATAAAAATAATGCAACTCAGAATATGACACAAACCTGCAATAATTAAATGTTAAACAACACAAATATCCTTTATGTATTTAATCCCATTCTGTTAACCAATGTCTTTGCTTCTGACCTTCGATGATCCAGTTCAACCGTACTAATAAGCACAAATTACTCTAGACGAACATTTGTGTGTCTTTGTTTATTGCTGAAGTGTGTTGAAATGTCTTCTTCTGCATTCTACTGTATGGACGTAAATTTACTTTCCCTTCAGCCTGAGGCTTATTCATTTCACTTTTGGTGTGAAAAGGCTTTTATATTTGCCAAAAATATAACTTTTTTATTTTAAAATCAAACAAGCAAGCCCTGTCCAGATTTTAAAAGTAATGCAAAAGTGACATAACGCATTACTTTCCATAAAAATTAACTAAGTAACGTAATTAGTTACTTTTTTATGGAGTAACGCAATATTGTAATGCATTACTTTCAAAAGTAACTTTCCCCAACACTGTTAATGAGTCCCTTGTTGGTCCTGAGCAGTTCAACTGCCTGCTGTTCTTCAGAAAAATCCCCCAGCTCCTGCACATTATTTGGTTTTCCAGCATCTTCTGCATATTTGAACCCTTTCCGACATTGAATTTGTGATTTTGAGATCCATCTTTTCAAACTGAGGAAATATTTACTGATGCTCAAGAAGGCAACGCAATGCATTAAAAGCCAGATTTTTGCCACTGAATAAAAAATATAAGGGGTAATTGTGACTTTATCTCACAATTCTGATGTTTTTTCTTAGAATTGTGTGATATAAACTCATAATTTTGAGAAACAGTCGGAGCATTCAAAATAAAGGCCAAAATGCCAAAAAAATAAAATCTATTAAAAAAATTATAATAATTGTGATGTAAACTTGCAATTGCAAAGAAAAAGTGAAAATCGTAAGTTAGCAAGTCAGAATTGCAAGATATAAACTCGCAACTGTGAGAAAAAAAGTAAGAATTGTGAAATATAAACTTGCAATTGTGAGGCAAAAAGTCAGAATTTCAAGATATAAACTCGCAGTTGTGATAAAAAGTCAGAATTGTGAGATTTAAATTCATAATTCTGAGGGAAAAAGTCAGAATTGCAAGGAAAAAGTCAGAATTGTGAGATTTAAATTCATAATTCTGAGGGAAAAAGTCAGAATTGCAAGGAAAAAGTCAGAATTGTGAGATTTAAATTCATAATTCTGAGGGAAAAAGTCAGAATTGCAAGGAAAAAGTCAGAATTGTGAGATTTAAATTCATAATTCTGAGGGAAAAATTCAGAATTGCAAGGAAAAAGTCAGAATTGTGAGAAATAAACTTGCAATCGTAGGAATAAAAGTCAGAATTGTAAGACATAAACTTGCAATTGTAAGAAAAAAGTCAGAATTGTGAGATTTAAATTCATAATTCTGAGAAAAAAAGTCAGAATTGTGAGATTTAAACTCATAATTGTGAGGAAAAAAAGCAGAATTATGAGATAGAAACTTGCAATTGCAAAGCAAAAAGTCAGAATTGCAAGATATAAACTCGCAGTTGTGAGAAAAAGTCAGAATTTGTAATGTAAACTCACAATTGTGAAAAAAGACAGAATTGCGAGATTTGAACTTGCAATTATGAGAAAATCAGAATTGCAAGAAAAAAGTCATAATTGTGATGTAAACTCACAATTGTGAGAAAAAAAGCAGAATTGTGAGAAATAAACTTGCAATTGCAAGGCAAAAAGTCAGAACTGCAAGATATAAACTCGCAGTTGTGAGAAAAGGTCAGAATTGTGAGATTTAAACTCATAATTGTGAGAAAAAAAGCAGAATTGTGAGATAGAAACTTGCAATTGCGATGCAAAAAGTCAGAATTGCAAGATATAAACACGCAGTTGTGAGAAAAAGTCCGAATTGTGAGATATGAACTTGCAATTATGAGAAAAAAAATCTGAATTGCAAGAAAAAAGTCAGAATTGTAAGATGTAAACTCACAATTACCTTTTCATATTTTTTATTCAGTGTTGGAAATGGGCTTCCATTCCAGTGTGCCTCAAGTTTATTTTTAACAATGTCACTCACTGATCCTATCAGTCGATCTGAGCAGTTTGAGTTTCAGCGTTGATTGTTTTGTGATCCTGTCACAGTGTAATTCTGGCTTTGCAAAGAGGCTGTTATTGTAGGCTTGGGTATTTAAACACTACTTAACCGATGATATCAAAGGTCATTAACATAGAACTCTTGAAGTTATAGTGGGTGAAGAACAATCATGAGAAACTACATACCCATGACGCAGAAACATAAATGGACTACAGGGAAAAATTACAGTGATAAAGAAGTTTAGGAAAAGCATCTGCTACAAAACTTTGCTTTGGAGGCCCACAGCGGAATGAAGTCGTCATGAAATAGTTGGGTGATAATCTGTAGAAAGTTGTCGTGTTTCCATGTGAAGGAGCTCAATGCTCTCGTTTCATTAGCTTAACGGTTTAAATGAGCAGAAAGTGTGCTGTGAGAATCTGTTGATCGCTCCCACAGGTTCAGGTTACATCCGCTCTTTAATAAATGCGGTAACCAGGCTCGATGCACCAGTCTCCCATGCAGCCCAGACTAATGGGCAGTCAGACAGAATCCAATTACTCCAGTACCCGCGCTCTCTGTGACTTGAGGACTGACAGATTCACACAGGCCTCTCTGTGGTGTCATACTGGCTTGTCCTGAGCCAGGTTTTGATGCGGTTCCTGGCAGAATTTTAATATGAACCTGTTTATTCTCAACATTATGACTACACTCATTTCTCTCAGAAAGGCTCTCTGGCTCACCAAAAGAGGAATGTGAGTGTGTTTTTGTCATTCTGACAGCAGTCTGAGTGTGTGTTTGGCATTCAGGGAGTGCTAGAGGAGATCTCAGACCTTTAAAGCACAGCTGTGAGTGAGGAACATTCAAATGCATTCAGGGCAGTCAAGTTCTGCTGTCTCTGTCACACTTCTTCGTAGACTGCAATTAGGTTCAGTTTATGAGATATTGAAGAAAATACGCCCAGCAGAGTTACTGAGACACACAAGACAGCCTCATACAGTTAAATAGCATAAAAACACATACACACTTCCTCACATTGAGGCTGGGTATTTAACAGGCTGGACAAAATAATGAACACATTCATGCATATGGAACACTATAGAGTTATTAAACAATACAGAACAAACAAATGAGGATTTATTAACATTATCCCTGTAAAGCCTACTGTATCATATCTGATACATCAATTTCTAAGGCTTCTAAATTGTCAATATGCCTTCTATGATTTGATTGTTAATTTATGCTTTTGTAGCAAGTACTAGGTCTTTTATTATAATTGCAAAAACCTTGTTTGGGTTGTGATTCTTTTTGCTGTAAAATCTTTTATACTTTAAACGTAAGAATAACTTTTATACTGTTAGTACTATTTCAGGATGAATACTTACTGGTGTCACTGTGTGCCTACTGTGAAGGAGCGAGGAGATGAAGGAGAATCATCACAGACTTTATTTAACATTCAAAGAAAACCACACATAGGACATGGGGATAGATGATCAAAACCGGACAGAGAACTCAAAACAGGAAACACCTTAAATACACAAGACATGACAAGGGGAAGATCACCTGGGATCAATAAACATAATAGGAACAGGAAACAGGATGGACCAAATATGGGCATGGACATAACCTGGAGCACGTGGGGGAGCAAAACACACACGGAACGGAGTCTTGACATTACTCCCCCCTCCCGGAAGGCGCGTCCCGCGCCATAACAATTCCACCAGTGAGGGGGAGTGGGCGTCTTGGAGGCTGGTGCAGGACTGGGACACGGGGAATATCTCCAGGGCGGATCAGGCAGTCCAAGGTGCCATGGCGGCACAGGGAGCTCAGGGGCCATGGCGGAGCAGGAAGCTAGGGGAGGCTTGGCAGAGCAGGCAGACTAGGAAGCCATGGTGGAACAGGGAACTCAGGAGGCCATGACGGAGTAGGGAGTTCAGGAGGCCATGGCGGAGCAGACAGTTCAGGAGGCCATGGCGGAACAGGGAACTCAGAAGGCCATGGCTGGATGGCCTCGCCACTCGGCCCGGCCACTACGGATGGACCTATACTGCCCCCCTCCCCAAAACAAAATCCTTGGGGAGAATATCGCCTTTAGAGGCCCTAGGCCTAACTCGGGAACTGTGGCCCTCCCTGGGCTCGACTTGGGGACTGGAGCCCTCCTTGGGCTCGACATGGGAACTGGAGCCCTTTTTGTGCTACACTCGGGGACTGGAGCCTTCTCTGGGCTAAACCCGGGGACAGGAGCCCTCACTGGGCTAAACTCGGGAACAGGAGTCCTCCGTGGGTTAAACTTGGGAAAAGGAGCCCACTCTGGGCTGGATTCGGGAACTGGGAAGTGCTTACAAGGAGCTGGCACTGGAGGTGCCATGGCGGCACAGGGAGCTCAGGGGCCATGGCGGAGCAGGAAGCTAGGGGAGCCTTGGCAGAGCAGGCAGACTAGGAAGCCATGGTGGAACAGGGAACTCAGGAGGCCATGACGGAGTAGGGAGTTCAGGAGGCCATGGCGGAGCAGACAGTTCAGGAGGCCATGGCGGAACAGGGAACTCAGAAGGCCATGGCTGGATGGCCTCGCCACTCGGCCCGGCCACTACGGATGGACCTATACTGCCCCCCTCCCCAAAACAAAATCCTTGGGGAGAATATCGCCTTTAGAGGCCCTAGGCCTAACTCGGGAACTGTGGCCCTCCCTGGGCTCGACTTGGGGACTGGAGCCCTCCTTGGGCTCGACATGGGAACTGGAGCCCTTTTTGTGCTACACTCGGGGACTGGAGCCTTCTCTGGGCTAAACCCGGGGACAGGAGCCCTCACTGGGCTAAACTCGGGGACAGGAGCCCTCCGTGGGCTAAACGCGGGAACAGGAGCCCTCCCTGGGCTAAACTCGGGAGCAGGAGCCCACTCTGGGCTGGACTGTGCTTACGAGGAGCTGGCACTGGAGGGTGCTCTGGAGGAGCAGGCACAGCAAGGCGCTTTGGAGGAGCTGGCACTGGAGCAAACTCAGGGGCTGGAACCGACACTGGAGCGAGCTTTGGGGCTGGGGCCAACACTGGAGCGAGCTCTGGGGCTGGAGCCAACACTGGAGCGATCTCTGGGGCTGGAGCTGACACTGGAGCGAGCTCTGGGGCTGGAGCCGACACTGGAGCGAGCTCTGGGGCTGGAGCCGACACTGGAGCGAGCTCTGGGGCTGGAGCCGACTGCCTTCTCATCCTTCGATTCCCCTTTAGGTTCAGGGTGAAAGGCGTGGTCGGTGGGCTTGAGTGAGCCGTGGCCAGTGGGCTTGACTGAGGAACCACCGGCAGACTTGACTGAGAGAGGAGCCGCTGGAGAGAGCCGCGGCCGGCAGGCTTGACAGCAGAGATTCCGGCAAGCGTGAGCGAGTGGTGGCCCGCAAACTTGACTTTGGAGCGGCCGGTGGGCTGGAGAGAGCCGTGGCCAGCAGGCTTGACGGCGGGCTGGTTCTGGCTCGGGCCCTGACACTCCCCAGACACCGGTAGATCGCTTCCCTCCAGCATAGTCCCTTGGTGTCTGGGAGGTCCATTGGGTGATGGTAGTTGGCCCCGAGCCAGAACAGAGAATTGATGGTGGCGTCATCCAATGCCGTCGCCGCGGCGAGCCCGCAGAATTCCCAGGCGTACTCGAAGAAGGGGAGATCTCTGCGGGGTAAGGCGGAGAAACAAGCGGCAATTTCCATGATCGCGGGGGGAAAACCAGGGAAAACAAAAGACTTTCAAACTAATACAAACCGGGGAGAAGGAGCGCCGCTTACTGTTTTGGTCCGGTATTCTGTCACGTGTGCATACTGTGAAGGAGCAAGGAGACGAAGGAGAATCATCACAGACTTTATTTAACATTCAAAGAAAACCACACGTAGGACACAGGGATAGACGATCACAACCGGACAGAGAACTCAAAACAGGAAACACCTTAAATACACAAGACATGACGAGGGGAAGACGAGAAACACCTGGGATCAATAAATATAATAGGAACAGGAAACATGAAGGACCAAATATGGGCATGGACATAACCTGGAGCATGTGGGGGAGCAAAACACACATGAAACACGGAACAGAGTCTGACAACTGGACTGAAGCAACTTAGATTTATTTGACTGTCTAATTGTTTTTTTTTTTTTGAAAAATCATATGAAAATGTATCAAATATGATCATCAGGTTTTTTAGGATTTGAGGATATGTTCATCTCTCAGTCATCATTGTATTGCATTGCATTATGTTTTGCTGTCACAATAACAAAATATAGAGCTTTGATCATAAAATTAAGCACTTAAATATCATCTTACTAAGACATTATTGTGAGATTGACAGCTGATATTTACATGTATTTCATGCTGTTATAAAGATCTCATTTATTAAAAATCGCAAACTATGAGAATTTTATCTCACTTTTTGACCATATAAATATCAGTCTTTGCACCAAATTGAGTATGTTTTAGTTTGGGCCTTTGAATAAAATTGTAGTGTCTTTACTCCTAAAATATGTGCTCCATGTTCTCACTATTATTATGCAATATGCGACAAAAGCTTGATATATTAAATATAATACTAATAAAACACATATGCAAACTAGATTTTGTCTGAACTTTCAATAAATTGTTTCGCACTATTATTTCATATGTCAGGCTTTACAAGGATAAAGGCTTTGATTTTCAGGTGCATTATGGGTGATTGAATGTCTTCTGCTGATGTGACAATACTTTTTCTCAAATTATTTAAGATGGGAATAATCCTCTTGTAGATTTGTCTTAAATGCCTAGGATGTCTGAAAAGGAACATTTGTGTGTGTGTGTGTGTTTGTGTGTAGGCACTTTCGCACCACATAGTTCTTCTAGGAACTAGCCAGCAGGGTTGTTCCTCGAGAACCAATTTCTCCCTCTGGACGTTTTCCTGGTTGCATTCCCACCGGCAGCAGGAACTCTTTATTCACGGCATTTACAAACACCAATAACCAGTGAACGGAGGACGCTGTGATCGGAGCTGTTTTTGTTGTGTATTGTGGGTTTCGTGATAATGGAGATGTTATGTAAACACACAATTTACGCAATTAAAACGCATGAAAATCTGACTAAATCTCCTATGACAACTTGCAGTTTTATCATCAAGGTTGAGAAAAGAACACAACGCTGCAGACAACAGGTAAATACTGTTATCCCTGTTTTCCATGATTGTGGAGTAAATATATTTTTACATGGCTTTTAAAAAATGCCAGTGTTTCGTATGAGTTTGACCAATCAGCGTGCACTTGAAATTGTTTAGACCCTACTCTGAAGTAGGAGCTAATTTAGTCCTTCCAAATGGAGTTCCTAGAACTAAAACAATTCCTAGTTCCTGCGGTGCAAACATGACAAAAAATTGGAACTTCTGCCAATAGTTCTAGGAACTATGAAAAGGTTCCTTCGGTGCGAAAGTGCCTTATGTGTGGTCCTGGTAAACGCTATTGGGACAAAATGTCCCCACAAAGATGGCAATATCCAAAATCCTTGTCCTTGTGGGGACATTTTTTGGTCCCCATGAGGAAACAAGATTATAGCCTAAATCATAAATGAAGTTTTTTGAAAATCTAAAAATGCAGAAAGTTTTCTGTCAGGGGAAGGTTTAGGTGTAGGATAGGGCGATAGACAATACTGTTTGTACAGTATAAAAACCATTTCTCCTATAGAATGTCCCCATGAAACATGGAAACCAAACGTGTTTGTGTGTGTGTGTGTGTGTGTGTGTGTGTGTGTGAGGGAGAGAGAAAAACTGAGAGCAATTATAAGAAAGACCTCCAGTGAATGTGGCCCTTGAGCACAACTGTGTGTTAGTATGTATGTTCCCCTTCAGGAACTCGAGCTGTGTCGAAACGCTATGGGAACGGCTCCAGCGTGACCATGCTCTGAATCACATGAGTAATCATTCCAATGGATGGTCGAGACGTCACGGGTGGGGTGACGTAGCGATCAAGAAGCATAAAAGTATGTGCGGGGAAACCGGCGTCAGTTTTCTGTCATTTAGCAAGCGCTCTGTGTGTGTCAGTCTTATTTGGTGTTGTCTGTCCATTATCACTCTTTATTTTACCAATACGACTGTAGAAAAACATGCGGCGAGAGCGGGCAGCATCTCAGGCTGTGTGTTCTTCCCTGCCCGCGCTACATTTCGGGTGGGGATACACACAGTTTGTGTGTTGTCTGCTTGGGAGCAAAACATGCAAAGTCAGCTCTCGAGGGAGTCCCACATTGTGAGCGTCTGTTACTGTCTATGCTTTGCTCTCCAAGGGCTCTCTTTGAGGAGGGAGTCATCATCGGCGTTTCTCGCTGCGCCGGCCCCGCTTTTGCCGAGGGGGCGCGGCGGCTGTGCTCGTGGGGTTTGCATATGGATCCGGTGGAGGGATATAGATGGGTGAATCCCTATCTTCTTCCTCACCCACCAGATCCAGCGCCCACTCTCGGGGTTCGGAAGCCTGTCTTCCTCCAAGGAGGTTGATATGGAGGGCGTCGATGAGCTCGCCAGTTGCACAATCATCAGTTACTCAAACATTATGTCTATATTATTATGAGCAGCATTTACTGAGGAGCGGAGCTCGCGCAGTCAGCTCTCGGAAATAAGGGACTGATTGTGCTTCTCCCCGTTGAACGCGCCACTCCCGCTGGGCACGCGCCGAGGAGTGTGTCCGTGCTTGCGAGCTCACGGTTTAGTCCCGCTGTTGCTGAGGCTGTTTTGCTGGGGGCAAAAGCTTACCAACACCGAGTTCTTCTTTTAGCCGTGCACTCTCATCCCACACTTTCACGACTCAACCACATAGACGATTGGTTGATATTAGCTCAATCAGAGTGGATGGCGGATACATCTCTCACTGGTTGGGAGCGGTCATGAGTGGCCGCTCAGACCGTGGCCTGTGGAGCGTCTGCCATTTCACGTGGCGCATGAGCTGGCCGTGATTCTAGCTTTGAAATACTTCCTCCCAGGCCAAGAGATCGCTATGTGTTGGTGCGCACCGACAACACAGCAGTGGTCTCTTATATATGTGGGGGCAGACATCTTGTCGAGGCAGGGGCTGAGGCCCGGGGAATAGATGCCTCACCCCGAGGGGTGAAGCAGACTTGGAGAGTCTTTGGCCAGGCTCAGGTAGACTTGTTTGCGACTCAGATGATATTGCACGGTCCCCTCTTGTTCTCTCACTGACTCATCCAGCTCCACTGGGGATTTGAGCCATTGGCCTTCGGGATGGCGGGCCCCACCTACTTTAGCCACTCCTGGCTCCCTTTTCTCTCCCCTTAGTTGTGCTCTTCCACACTAGGCAGGGATTTGCAAGTCTGGCGGTGTGGGCATTCTCGTTCCCGTAGAAGTTTCGACGCAGCTCGAGTTCCTGGAGGGGAACGTCTCCAGGTTACGCATGTAACCATGGTTCCCCGAAGTGAACGAGACGCTGCATCTCAGTGCTTGCCAGTGCTTGCTTCACTCCTAGAAGCTGACGGCAGTTTCACCGCACGTGCTTTTATGATTCCTGGTCGCTACGTCACCCCGCCCGTGACGTCTCGCCCATCCAACTGATTACACATGTGATTCAGAGCGTGGTCACCCTGGAGACCCATAGCGTTTCGATGCAGCGTCTCATTCCCTTCGAGGGAACCATGGTTACATACGTAACGTGGAGACATTAATCCAGCACTGAATCAGTTGGTGACGGGTTGATAGCACTGCAAACCCTTGGCCTTAACACAGCTAATACCCCTCCTTTTGCCTTTTTTCTTTCTCTCTTTATTCAGTTTTCATCTTTCAATCACCCATTTCCATTTAAAGTTGAAGTGTTTAAAACATCTAAATAACCCCATCAGGTAGATGATTCTGTAGGTTTCATTGGTCTTGTCAGTCAAAGATATATGAATGCTGAAACTCCTAACACTAAACATAATGTTCAGTGGATCATTTGTGATTTTTCTTAAGTTTGAACTTTTCTTAACAGATGACTAGATGATTAAGTTGGCCAGTGAAATTGCTGCAAGGAGGGGTTTCTGCTTAATTTGGTTTGCTAAAATATACATATACATATATATATATATATATATATATATATATATAAGATGTGTAAGTTGGATTCAGGATTGATTGACCAATGGCAAATGGGCATAGTGTGTTGAGAAACCTGAAAAAATATATATTTTCTTCCAAATAATAATGCATTGAAAAAAAATACTTTGAACCAACTTGGATTTTTTTTTTTTATATTATAAAATTTTATATTAATCAAAAATATCTCTTTTCCCAAAGACAAAAACAATCATAAAAAGTAAAAAGATATTATAAAGGTATTATTATATTTATCATAAATTCCATACTTAATATATTTTCTATAGACATGAGCCAAAATGTTACTTAATGTAGGTCAATATAAGACATAAATTAGCTATAATATGAAAGTAGAGTTTTCACTTAAGATAAAACTAACATTTTGTTAGTCATCGTTTCATTTGGTTTACTTACTATACAGTAAATAAAGACGATTATTAAAATATATAATATAATAAAATGCTTATTGTGGTGTCTTTTTTTAAATATGCATAATATTTTCTGCTATGTACTAATAAAAAAAATAAATAAAAACCACAATAATTTCTGCAGTAAGTATATGTTCTTTAATATTTAAACAGAGGTTCATATAGGAAACCATTTTAATTAATATTATTAGACCAATATAAAAATGCACTTTAATTAAATGGCGCAGTCATTTCACTTTTTTCAGTATGTTTGTAGGCTTTGAATTATCTTCATTTGTAGGCTTTTCTCTGTCATTAATGTCATTAATGCTGATTAATTTAATTAATTAATGGGCATATAATGCAGTTCATTTGATTACATTTTTAATCAGTAGATTTTATAATTAGATTTATTAAAATACACTAAAACATGAGTAAAACTACCAGAATGAATTCGCATATCAATTTAAATCATTCAAAGTATGTTAATTACAAATTTGCTCTTGAGGATTAGGCTTAGGGTTAGTAATGTAATTTAGCTGTAACCACTGGTACAGTACATTGCAAGGCTAAAACCACTTTGGGTTTTGGATAGACTTGTTCTGGTGTTTAGCCAATCACCTTAGACTCGCATTTACTCTACACTAGGGATGCACCGATGTATCGGCCGCCGATATTTATCGGCCGATTTTTCCTCAATTTACAACAAAAGACAAAAGATTGCACATTATTCTTGACTAAATAACTTTTGTAACTTAGTAAAGGAGATCTCATACATATTTAAACTTACAAAAATTATTAAAATGTATACAAAAACAAATTAGAAGATTAATCATTATAAAGTCTGTTACAATAAAGAAGGATTAATATGTATTTAATTTATACAGTGAAGTGTTATTTTACATTTGTTTACTTTATTTCCATACCTGAAAACTGTTAAACCTACCTAAAAAGCACTGTTTATTTAATATGTATCTTTGTTCTGTTGTATTTATGTAGGCCTGCTGAATGTTAAATGGATCCAATCCATGTTCATTAGAAATTATTTGATGCTGCAGCAATAAAACTGCTAGTTATAATTTAATGCAGGTGTTTTTGAACTTTGCTGATTTAAAACATGATCAAAATACTATCTATTTTGATGCCAAAATTTCAAATAAGAGAGGAAGTGACAAATATCGGTATCGGAATCAGCCAATAAGTGATTGTTAAAATCGGTATCGCTATCGGCCCCAAAAAATCCTATCAGTGCATCCCTACTCTACACTTCTAAACACTGTTATGTCTGTGCAGGTGTTGCAGATGTACCTGCCGTTCTGTGGCATCGCCATCTCAAACGCCCAGCTCTTTGCTGCCTCCAGGAAAGAGTACGACAGGAGCAGGGTAAGAACACACTTACTTCAGCACTTCATTAAAACCGTATTATATCTCTGCTCCCCTACTACTGTAACAAGACAGCGCTGTGCATGCGTGTGTGTGTGTGCGCTATAAATGTCATGTGGGTGTTTATTACATAGTACGTGTGTATCTGTCTATTGATCTTTTGCTTCCTACACACTCTGTTCCTGCATCGAGAGGTTTTGAATCAAGAAGAGATGTGTGTGTGTGTGACTGGGGAAGCATAAATCTGAGTTGTGGCGTCTTTACAGCGTCATCAACACATTTTAAATATCGATCACAGAGGAACATAATGCCAGAAAACAAGAATGAAGTAGAGAGAGAGAGAATGAAAAAGATGAAAGCAGAAAGTGAGGGACCTCAAGTGATCATTCAGTGTATGCACTGTTTGCTGGGAGTGATTTTAATGATGCTTGCTCTGTTATCATGTGTGAAGTTGGAGAACCACTGTTGGCATCAAGCCATCAACATAATTCATAGTAGAGGGAGTTCACTAAGAATGAATGGTGCCTGCTGATAGAGTAGGTCATTTGCACGCACTTGATGTTTTAGCAGCCAGTTCACTAAAGGAATTATGCAAATCAGGCATAACAGCGCAAAGAGATCCAGGAAATTAAGGCTGAATTCATCTTACACATCTTGATAAAAAGATAACAATTTAACAATTTTTAAAAAAAAAAGTAAAACTTACTTTATTGCAAAGTGCACTTTTTAAAAGTTAAAAACCTTTTAATTATCTTTAAGTTGATTTTTTAATATACTTTAAGATTTTAAGTACACTACAAGTGCACATTCAGTGCAATTAAGCACACTGCATTTTTAAGGGTTTGCCCATTTATACTGCTCTTTTCCATAATTTGCTCATTATTTAATTAATTACTGCTGCCACAATCAATAGAAAAATACCCCCAAATCCCTTTTAAACTAAATTTTTCTGCAAGCCTTTAAGTGATTTTAAGTCATTTATGAAGTTTGAAAGCTTCTGTCTCTATTAATTACAACTGCATGGGGGAAAAGCATGTATATTTAAGAAAGAAAATAAAATGGGTTTGAAATGAAATTAGGGTGAGAATATGTTGACAGATTTTATGAATTGTCTCTATGAACATGCAGTCGACCTGATACTGGCCATAGAAAAATAAACTACTCTAATTCCTGCTTTAGGGCCCTTGCAGAAACACACCGAATGCCATGCGTATTTGTGAATGGATTGACGCATTAATTGTACTTTTATTTGCGTTGCATTTATATACTTTGATTAAGTGTGTTTCTCTGTTTGTGTCCATGTGTGTAGGCTCTTCTGGAGGTTGTGAACGATTTGTTCGAGGAGCAGACCGATTTGGAGAAGATCGTGAGGAAGATCATGCATCGAGCTCAGACGCTGCTGAAGTGTGAACGCTGCTCCGTCCAGCTGCTGGAGGACATCGAATCTCCGGTGCGATCTGATCCTCTTCCTCCCCGTCCCCTGCCTGCCGCATCCCTCTAATCCTGCTCGCTTTAATGTCTCCTGCAGGTGGTGAAGTTCACCAAGTCCTTTGAGCTTCTGTCACCCAAGTGCAGCGCTGACATGGAGAACAGGTGCGACTAACGGCAGGTTAAACACACACACACTTGCGGAAAAAGTCTATGCATTAACACACTCTTTCACACAAACATACCTCTACTTTATATAACCTCAGAGAGGAGTTGAGACCCGGCAGCGCTGCTAGCGCTAATGAGGCCATTTCAGAGTGGCAGCGTTTGTTTGCTGTTAACTGCAGCAGGTGGCATGTGCTGATGTGTTGCCCCCACAGTGACTACTGTTTCTCTGCTACGACCTCTCATACACACGCACAGCTTGATAGAGATATGTCAGTCTCAGTGCCAGCAGGAGTGTTTGCTTGTGGCATGTGTGTGTGTGTGTGTGTGATTCTTTGTGTTTGAGCATTTTTAAAGGTGTCACACCCACAGCACAAAGTGCATCTCCATATGATGCAACCTAAAGATATTTATGAAGCAGTAATTAGCTCATTAGAGGCTGCTGTGTATTTTAATGTTCAGTGTAAGATGGCCATTTGAATACCACTTTTTGGATGTTGTGAACCACTGTGTGCTGAATTTAATAGGAGTATTTTGGAGTTGTAGTTGGCAATTTGTGTATAGTTGGTTGTAGAAGACTATTTGCAGGGCTTAAAGTTCTCCGGCACCGTGCCGGATCTCCGGCATGCAGCGTTTGGCTGCGGAAAAAATAATCCTACATTTAAAAAAAACTTGTTGATATCACTTTCAAGTCCATGAGTTAGCCTACCAATGGTGTGAGAGGAGCACAGCTTTCACTCTCAACCAAACTAACATTACTAGCCAGTCAGAATGTTTTGCTCTTATAAACACGTGACGCGCATAATAGTATCCAACTGCAGAGTCGCAGCCCTGATGAATGGAGAAGCACTACACGTTGAAAAAGCTGCAAGGCGCAATGTTCAAAGATGTCCATCTAGTGCATATTTACATAGAAAAACGAATTAAAAAGCAGCGGAGCTTTGTAAACAGCTCAGAGTAATCACGTCATCTCCATAAGAACGATATGATTGCCAGAACAAATTTACCGGGATTTTTAAAAAGGTCCTGTTCTCACATGATATCTTAATGGTAACTTACCGGTAATTTACCAGTAAAGACTGTATGTGTGAACGGGGCTAAACTCTTCCTCTGTATATGCTGTGAGTTTGAATTGCTTAATGTTCATCTGGAAAAACAGTGTGCATTATCTCACTAGATTTGTAACATAAATCATTTATAAACCTTTGCCAACACAGGAGAATACATCATATTTCTAAATATGCCATTTATTGTACATCGCGATTTCAAAATAAAAGTTTCTGAGTTTGCATGTGACCAAATATTAAAATTAAATGGATTTAAAGTCCCCCTGTAGTCCAATATTTTATCCCTTAAAACTAATCTTTGATCATCAAAATTACATATTTAAATGTTTTTTCTTGTGAAAATAATTTTCTCATGCCTTAAAATAGCTTGAATGTAACTCTACACCCTTGCCTCATTTACTATACGTGAATCTATGAATATGCAAATTAGCCCCGCCTCCACTCAGTCACACCAGCCAGCGCCTCCAGATCCACTGAACTGTAGTAACTGCAAAACAATGGCATACACGGATACTGACTGATAAAACTATGTTTTTACTAGCGGACAACTACAGTGAATACTGTAACATTTGTTAAAGTTACTTACTTGACAATGTTGTGTCCTCAAAATGCATTGAAGACTCGAATACAGCTGTTTGTGATTGTTAATTCACGCCCGCGAGCATACATACCCGCGTGAAGTGCAAACGCAGCTGCGGGAGAGGTGCATCTGACTCCGGGCTACTTTTACACTGTTGCCACAGGTTATAATGCTAGTTAGTGGTTCTAAATTCACATTAAACCACAGCTTCATGGGTTTTTTGCTCTGGTTTATTTTTGGTTTTGTGCTGGTATTGGTATATTTTGCATGCTAGTGATAGGAATCGATCCCTTGACGTGATTGGTTATTGGTTTGTGACGTAGCAAACCTAGGGCTGTTTCAAACCACATTTCTGGGTCAGCCTTTGGGAAACTACAGTTTTAAGGAGAAAATACTCAGCAATGGTGTTGATTAATAGATTGGCACATGGTTTGTCTAAAAGCATATTAAAAACATCACATAGACAAATAAACAACATAAAAAACTAGATTTTCACTACAGGGGGACTTTAAACATTGTTTAATCACGCTGTAAAGTGAAACGTCACCAGGCTGTTGACGCACTCTACAGGTATTTGTTATAATACATAATGTACTTAAGTTGGTTATTTTCATATTATGTATAGGCATATTACATTATGTGTTTTAACAGTGTTGTTCAATAAAACCATGTAATTACTTGGTTTTGATACTTTATTTGAGCCAAGTATTATTGCCTCATCGTTAGTTTATATATAAATAGTCATACTAAAGCCTGGTTTTCACTTAGGTCTGTTTGTGTTACTAAAAAATATCAGATTACTCAATTGTCAAAATAATCATTAGTTACAGCCCTAGATTAGTTAAAATATTTAAAAATACAACTGCATTGTTTTATTTTTTGAAATGAAAAGAAAACTATTTTATTGAAAATTTCTTAAAAATAGTATTAAAACATTGTCTCATTCTAGTGAACCAAGTTTCTGTATTTTGTCTCATCTCATGAGCTAAGTGTATTGTCACACCCCTAGTGTCGATAAGCAGTGAGCAGTGAAGCAGGAATTTTCCAAGTGTATGTTATAGCTTTCATTCTTCAGGTCAACCATATATTCATGAAAAAAAATCAGTTTGAATAAGGAAAGCAATAACTTTGCCGTAGTATCCTTTCAAATGTTAAATTTGCCACAGTCATTGCATGCTTTCCCCTGTGTTTAGTGTATTTCCAGTGTAGGATGAATGTCACCCTTGTGAAAAAGAAGTGCACTTAATAGTATTGAATGTGCATTTGTAGTGTACTTCAAATCTTAAACGTAAGTAATTTTAATAAATTAAAATGCCACTTACTGTAAGTGTACTTAAAGTAGTACTATTTCGTGACATAACATTTCATGTTTTTTAACACTTAAAGGCACAACATGTAATTTTCACCACTAGAGGGCGGGTATTCAAAATAAACAAATAGACAAAGGCGTAGTTTGATGACGCAGTGACTGAGTGTGGAATCATGGTAGTTGTGGTGTTCATCCCCACAGCCGATGCAATCTGACGGGACTCGGGCAATTAAAAATGAGTTAAAATTGCTTATTTCTCTGGATTTAAACATTCTTCGAAACATTTGGGATACTGTAAGTACGCAAGTCAGCAAAATATATAACTGTTCTAGTGGTTTTTTGATATTTTAATAAAAAAATCTTACATATTGTGCCTTTAAGTACATGTTTAAAAAGGGCATTTTCTAAAAATATCAAAATAAAAGTTTTACTTTTAAAATCATTTTATTTTAAACCATTTTATTTATCTTTTATCGTTTTTCTAAGAAGTACACTTATTTTCATGCGTTATGTAACATACTAATGCACATGTAAAGTCTACAAGTGTTATTTGATATTACATTTAAAGGTAGTATATACTTTAAATGTACTAAATTGCAACTTTATCTTTACCAATGTGTAATTAAAATATAATTATATAAATATATAAATTATAATTTTCAATGCTTGACACAAGAGAATCAATATAAATAACATTGAGGTGAATTGTAGTTTATAAAAAATGTTTGTCAGCATATTTGGTAGTACTCTATAATCATATTAAAAAAAAAAAATGAATTATACAGACATACATAAGTCCTACTTAAGTGGGTTGAAATTTTTTTTTAATTGCATTTAATATGAATTTAAACTATAATATATTTTCATTTAAATGTAATTGACATGCAAACATATATCTGGAAACATTAAATTCAGTTTGCGAGTGAATCACCATACTCACCTTCAAGTTGTTCCAAACCTGTATGAGTTTCGTTCTTCTATTGAACATAAAAGATTTTGAATAATGTGGATAACCACACTGTTGCTGGTAGCCATTGATTTCTATAATATGGGGAAAAATAGTATGGAAATCAATGGCTACCAGCAAATGTTTGGTCACCAATATTCCCTTAAAATATATTTTTTTCAGTTCAGCAGAATGTTTAAACAACATAGTTTCATACAGCATGAGGGTGAGTACTGAGGGTATTGTGGAAAATGGAGACAGAAATCAGGAATGTGGTTGGCAGCCACTAGTCTAAAGTTTACTTTTTAACAAGGGGTGTATCTGTGATGTTTGTGCTTGTGGTGCATTTATGTGTTAGTTTGTGTACAGTGCTAGTCGGTCCATACAGTATAAGCTGCAAATCCTCTGCATACCCAAGCCATTTGAGAGAAAGAGTTAATTAATATTAACATTACTATATATTCCCTTTTCATTTGAGGTGTAGCATAAAGCTCACATAATAAGATGTTGGGAGTAAGTATGAGACACAACTCTAAAATGTGTTTAAATGTGTTATTAACAACGAATTGTTCAGTTCGGTTCAGTACATGCTTTGTAGAATTTCTAAAAATGCTAATGCACTCGTGCACAATGTTTTGGTGTTGTAGTTTATGCATACAGTGTTTTGAGGGGTTGTGATTAAAGGCAAAGACTATAGAATACCTAAGACGTGTCTCTCGAATAGTTTTGAATGGGGAAAAATGGCCGCTCAATCGCAGGAAGCCCCGCCTTCTGAATAAAAGAGCCAATCGCGAATTGGTAAAGTCAGCGCGTCACTGCAGCTGCCGTTAGAAGTCCCGGTTGCTATAGAAATAGTCAGCGTTTTGAGACGTGCGCTTAGGACTGCACATGCGCACTGGCTGATCTTAGCCTGAAAAATAAGCTTTTTATAACGCTATTTGTGGAAAAGAAACACAGTTGTTGTCAGATTTCTTTGGTGATTTCAAATATGAAATTTAATCGTAAGCTTAGTAAACAGTTTTGGAGAACTCGATGTTTCCCCATTCAAAGAGATAGGAGTTGCGCTTGCATGCCCGAGAGGCGTTTCAAAGATGGCCGCCGAGTGACATGACTTTGTTAAAGGTCAGTGCTGTAGGGTCACGTGTGTAGTAGCTCAGGGTTATGATGTTGTAGTTTGTGTGTGGTGTATTTAGTGGCAGTGCTGTAGGGTGTGCAGTAGGTCAGGGTTATTGTGTGATATCTGTTATCTGCAGCCCACACTCAGCGCTCCAGTATGTCCAGTACTCAGCACTAGTGGAGTCTCAAAACCCTGAGCTCAGCTCTTACAACAGCACACACCACAACAGTACATTACTGCAGACACAAACACACAGCTGCAGATCTGCAAGCACACAGCCATTGAGGAGCCTAGGAATAAGAGCAAACATGTTCCTTTGTGCAAGATAGGTCTGTTGTTCGTGACTGTTTTGTGTAGCCAATGACGACGAAGCGCACAGGTTTGGAGATCTCAGTTGCCATATGGGAGCTTTCACACTACAATGTGTGTTCAGTCACACATATCATCTCATTCTCTGCATCTGTCTAATGTTCCAGCGGAGGTCTGTCTGGGGAGATCACACACCATCACCATGTGAACGCATGCATCGCTCAGCCCACCCTCACCATCTGAGCAACAAAGCATCACATGCAGTCACTTTACAACTAGCTAAAGTGCTCTGAGATATTAAAACCACAATTATTTTCAAAATCAGCTCTCTACTGCGAGTAAATCACATGCATATGCCAATACATTTTGCGGTAGGTGACGTAATAATGTCTGTTAGCCATTGGCTGATAAATTGTTAGATTTCACTTGCCAGTGTTAAGTTCAAGGCTTTTTTTCTTGTCAAAATAACTGGAGAACATTTTATATAGAACTATGGAATTATGTACAGACATGATGTTTACAGATTTTTATCTACAAGTTCGAGATGAGGTTGAGGTTATTAGCTTGCTTATCTGTGTTGCATGACCTGCTTTCTGGAACACATCCTTGGTGTTGTATGCATGATGGCACAGTGTGTTGTCTTCTCTTTTCTTCATTAGTGCTGTTTAAAATGCCATGGCTGTCTAACCATTTGAGATATTTGACCTCCTTCATAGCTCTATAAAGTCGACTATTCTGCATAAAATTCAAATGGGTCAGATATGATATATGCATATATGATTTGCTCTGCGCTGTCCTGTCTCTGGAGCACACGTATGTACAATGCGGTGCTTCACCTGACCCAAAACCAGCTTTCACAGGCAAGCATTCACACCCCTGTGTAAAATAAGTGCACTTTATTGTATTGAATGTGCATTTGTAGTGAATTTCAATTCTCAAAAGTATTTGAAAAAACTTTACTTGCTGATGATAATATAATATTAATTAACTTAAAATGAATAGATCCATTAGTTCAGTACATATAAAGGCAAACATTTTTATAAGCTCATGCATGTGAATTTAGTTGGTAATCTAACCCATGATCTTGCTAACGCCATGCAGGAAAGAGCACAAAATAAATAAATAATTAAAACCAGACAGCTAGCAAATATTCATAAAATGTATTGTTTGGGTGCCAGTTTTCACTTACTGCACCCAAACAAACTGTTTACACTTGAATACACTCAAATTAACATTTGGGTGATAAAAGGACTAGTCTCAGTTTCACACTATTGCAGTAATATACATTTGAACTTTATAATTGAGGAACTAGTTGAAATTGTATTCTGTGGTAATGGACAGCATATTACAGAAAGAGTTGTATTTAACCCAGAATCTTCCTTTAAAAAGCATGATTAAAGATGAGAGAGACTTCTGCTCTGTTTAAAACCTT
>NW_015505469.1:952507-970454 GCF_001515645.1 Sinocyclocheilus grahami | reverse complement strand
AAGTGCACTTTATTGTATTGAATGTGCATTTGTAGTGAATTTCAAATCTCAAAAGTATTTGAAAAAACTTTACTTGCTGATGATAATATAATATTAATTAACTTAAAATGCCACTTATGTGTGCTTACAGAGAATGCACTTTCATGACTGTTTAACACACTTAAAAAAAAGTGCACTTTGTAATAATGTCAAATCACTTTACACAAATTACTTTAAGTGCATTTTAAGTGATTGTTTTAAATAATATTTATCATGCTTTAAAGTGATAGTTCACCCCAAGTTTAAAGGGATACTCACTCTCATGTTGTTCCATCCAAACCCGTAAGAGTACGAAGTAATTTAATATTTAATAAATAAAAATATATTTTTGATGAAATTTGAGAGCTCTCTGACCCTCCACAGATAGCAACGATAAAATAGTCGTGCACTCTCATGAATGGCGGCAGATGGTGACACGGTAGAGAAGAATTGTTGAATAAAGTCAATATTTTTGTTTTCATTGTGCACAAAATGTATTCTTGTAGCTTCATAAAATGAACCACTGGTGTCACATGGACTATTTTAATGATGTCCTTACTACATTTCTGGGCCTTAAATGTGGTAGTTCCCTTGCTATGCAGGGTCAGAAAACTAATGTATGCATAAAAACAAACCCATTGCAGATGTTTTATTGAAATTATAATATATTAAATGCAGTTAGCAAATACCATTAAATATGAGAAATATGAACATTGAAATTAAAAATATTTTGAAACAGTTGTGACGTAATGAATCCTCGTTTCCTGAAATCACATGGCTTTGGCAGTTTGATATGCACTCTGAACCATTGGTTCAAAACAAATTTGCTTCAAAGCATCCATCTGTAGTAAAAGCATGGCACAGCATTGATCTGAAGCGTCTCGTATGCGCAGAGGTTGCGCGAACAGTTTGCTAGAGACTAGCGCAGGTTAATTTGCACACTTTAACAGTGTATAGCTCCTAACAGGCTGTGTGACTCATGTACGTCGGTGTGAAGTTTTCCTATTGGTCACATTCTTGTTCCATAGGTTATAGTAGGTTTTCATTTCATTACAATTAAGTGTCCGAAAGCTTTACATTCAGTTCACACTTAAGTATTTTCTTTTATAGTATTTTAATAAGTACTCTTTTTAAACGTATACTGTAAAGTCTACTTTTCACTTTAAATTTACTTTGAAAAAATCTAGTTTTCTATAGTACACATCACTCATTTATCACTAAAGGATTATACAAACACATAAACTTGTAAAATATTGTTTAGAGACACAAGATGATCGAATACAGACTGAAAAAATGCACAAAATATGTCACACTGCTTCAAAGCTTTGACATTATACAGCTTCAGTAATATATTACTGTCATACACAGGGGATTTTCTCAAAGTTATGTGTGTTATTTAGTGATTTCATCCTTTGTGTTGGCTTCTCTAAAGGTACAGCCGGAGCCATTATGTAAGGATGATTTGTCCTCTGCTGCGCTCTGAAACAGCTCGGGGCCAAACGGCAGAGAGACGCGTCTCTGCTGCTCACCCAGACGCACACACAACAACACACATCTCGCATGCTCAGCTGCACCCCGCACAACACATTCACACGCTCCCATTCATCCCTCTGACTCCGACATTTCCTCAGACAGCAGCTCGCAGCGCCGTTAATCATGTGTGATCTTTGGGGTGTGATCGAGAGTATGAGAGAAGATGTTTGATCAGACTCTCTCAGCCCAGAGCGCAAGAGCCTGAAATGTACCACGTGAGAGAGATTAAAAGAGAGAGAGTCTACATCAGGACTGTCTCTCCGGCTGCACGTGGGCGTTTATGAGAGTCGGAGCGTTAACTTCTCATTGCTTTTGCAAGCTCCATAGAGGCTTATTCAAATGCAGAGGAAAGTTTGTTAGCTGTAAATTACTGGAGAGGGAATGACGCTCCACTCAGCATGTGGACCTCAGCATCCGTCAGCTCTTCCTCAGGCTGAAGCGTCTGAGGCTCTTTTCACACTTTGTTCGATCGCTTGGTCCGAGCTTGCATTTAATTCCACCTGCTTGTCCCCACAGGTCTCTTTATACATTGTAATTTTGGGTCCGAACTGTTGCGTAATTGAAGAGAACACTAACTTGAGTACTAGCAGCAGGTGTTTACATGATAACATTGAAGCCCAAATGACATCTGCAGACATTTTTACTGATTTTTAGGAGAAATCTGGTTAATTGAATGGATATAAAGCATGGTAAAATGTGTTAAATGGAGCCGAACCCCTTGTGAAAAAATGCACTTAATTGTATTGAATGTGCGCTTGTAGTGTACTTCATATCTTAAAAGTATTTTTTAAAAACTACTTGCAGATATTAAAATATTCATGAGAATATTAATGAATAAAAATGAAAGAGAGACACTTTCGTGACTATGTTTCTTTAGAGGGTTCACTTTGTAATAATGTCAAATTTTAAGTTCAAAAAAATTTAGTGTACTTAAAGTACTCTTTAAGTACACTTGATTTGATGTGTTGACTAGCAAATGTAAAGTATTGTTGACTTTAATGTGTTATTCTGTATTACATTTTAAGTTATATTTTACTAAATTGAAACTTCATCATTGCAAATGTGTAATTACACATATATTTAAATAAAAGTCACAATAGAAATGCCATTAAAACTATAGATGTCTGTTAGTACATTTGACTGTACAATATAACCATATTTCAAAGACAATAGAAATAATTATGAAATTGCATAGGAAGATGTACATAACTCCTAATTAATTTCTAAGAAAAAAACACTCTAAAGTTTAGATAAATGCGTTTAATATAAATATAAATTATGAAACACATTCGTTCAAGTGTAGTTAATATGCAGTTTAGTGTCCAAAGCCATTACCTTCAGTTTACAAAGTATATTTTTGTACAGTGCATACTCATTTTAAAAGTATGCTGAAGTGTACTTATTTTCACAAGGGAGCACTATGCTTTCTCAATAAATCACACAGTTTCATGTCCAAAGCACAAATGGTGCAAGTCGAGTTGCACACAAGTTTAATACTGTGGGTGTAGAGTTTAGATGTCATCTCTAAGCCAAAGTATGAGGAATAGTAATAATAATGGTTGTCTTGGGTTTGTACATAGCAGCACATGTCACTTCCTCTTCGTCTTATTCACAGTTTCAAGGACAGCATGGAAAAATCGTCCTATTCTGACTGGCTGATTAATAACAGCATTGCAGAGCTGGTCGCCTCCACTGGGCTTCCTGTGAATATCAGCGATGCCTACCAAGACCCACGCTTCGACGCTGAAGTAAGATCCCTAAACAACAATAAATAAATGAATACAATTGGAATAGATTAATTAGTTCAGTACATATAAAGGCAAACATTTTTATAAGCTCATGCATGTGAATATTGTTGGTAATCTAACCCATGATCTTGTTATCGCCATGCAGGAAAGAGCACAAAATAAATAAATAATTAAAACCAGACAGCTAGCAAATATTCATAAAATTTATTGTTTGGGTGCCAGTTTTCACTTACTGAACCTTTAAAGGTTTACACTTGAATGCACTCGAATTAACATCATAACAGTCTTACCCAGAATTTGAATGTGATAAAAGGACTAGTCTCAGTTTCACACTATATATTGTTGCAGTAATATACATTTGAACTTTATAATTGAGGAACTAGTCGAAATTGTATTCTGTGGTAATGGACAGCATATTACAGAAAGAGTTGTATTTAACCCAGAATCTTTCTTTAAAGAGCATGATTAAAGATGAGAGAGACTTCTGCTCTGTTTAAAACCTTGGACCTCTGTCGGCTCTTGTGCATCTTCAAAATGCCAGCAGCACAAGATTATATAACACCGTGTCTTCAGATGAGCTCATATTTTTGCTCACTTCTCCTCACATGCTTATAGTCAGATCGTTTGGTTTTTGATATGGTGACAAGAGTTTGTTTGTAATGTCTTCAGGCAGATCAGTTCTCTGGCTTCCATATTAGATCTGTCCTATGTGTCCCTATCTGGAACAGTAACCACCAAATCATAGGTAAGTTATCCAGTTAAGCGCTGTTGTTTCACTACATATAGTATGTACTGATGTTCCCTGATCGGCTGTGTTGTATTATGTTGTGTGCTAGAGTTCAGTGATGTGTGTGAGAGAATGGAAGACAAACATGTTTATATAGGATAATGTCTGTTTAAATGTATATCTGTGTGTCACATCAGCATGTGTGTGTGTGTGTGTGCTTCTGCACAAATGCACTGTGTGTGGGTGGATGTGTGTGTGTGTGTGTGGGAGGACTCTGTCCGGGACCGAAAGTCATTATAAGCACAAACAGCCAGTAGAAGCAAAAGTCAAGGATGCCTTCATTCAAAAGATTTCTCTCTCTCCTTCTCACTCTCTTTCTTCATCACTGCCATAGTTTCAGAACCAGTTTTCTTTTCTTTCAAATCATGTATAAAGCCAGTGTGGAAACATTTCAGCACTATGAGGAGAAAAAGGATTTAATGCAGAAACCTCACTGTCCATAAATGAAAGATTTTATATAAATACTGTAGCTTTTTTAAGTCCTTGGGTATGTTTGGAATTGTATTCAGCATACTACTATTTTTGTAGTATGCAGTATATACTACAAATGTTTTGTATGGATGAGATGCCCAGATGCCTACTATAAACATGTGCACTACACAACCAAAGTGTACATGAAATAATGTATAATAAACTAATAAATGAGAATGAGAAGCGGTATCAACCTGCTGCTTTGTAACATTTCATCCTTTACATTATATAAAACATTATAAACATTATATATGTAAATGAATAAATGTAGTATTTTTTCTTAATTGCTTTATATAGCTGATAATAAATAAAATACAAAAAAAATATGGTCACAATTTAGTTTGAGGGCTATTAAACTATGACTCTTGCCTGAATAAACTCCCAATTTGCTGCTTATTAATAGTTAGTAAGGTAGTTGTTGAGTTTATGTATGGGGTGGATTAATGGATCTAAAATATGGTCATGCTGAATAAGGCATTAATATGTGCATAATAAGTACTAATAAACAGCCAATATGCATGATAATAAGCAACTAGTTAATAGTGAGAACTGGTCCCTAAACTAAATTGTTACTAAAAATGTAATCTAAAAAATTTATATAATACTTATTATAGTAAGATGTATCCTAAAGTTTTATCTCAATCCCATTCCCACAGAATAAGTTTCAACTGCAAAAAAAAAAGACAAAAAGCGACATTTGGCTCTTGACAGAGAATACGAAAGCATTACATACAATACATAAATAAAATATTTTTCCTTTATGGCTTTACAGAGCTAATAACATTTCTTGCTTTGTTATTATTCTTCATGCTAAATCACCATTTTAATGATATGGTGATAACTAGGCACCTCTCACTGTATCATGCAGCATGTAATGAGGTCATGTGACAACACTGTATCATGCTACTGTTTAGAGCATTTATCATTGCCTAATGCTACTCTTTCACATGCTGTTTTTAAAATAGCATGGGGTGTTCTGTATATACTATGCAGATGCAGTGAGCTGTGTAACTATATACTGAGATGATAACTGGACACAAATTGTGGTTTAGGATTACTTAAAAATATTTTTTTCCCCCACACATATCAGTGGGCTTTCAGGCGAACAGGCTTCTTCAAGTGATAAAATGTGTTGTAATTATAGGCAGTGTTATGGTGGAGCCATATACAGTATATGCATGTACAAGCTGTCCAAGCAAGCACCACATTTCTGATTGACTATAATGAGATGGTGAGGATGGGGGAGGTGTTAGGTGTGTGAACGGGGGGAAGGGTTTGCACTTAAAGGAACAATCATTATAATTACATACTAAAACACAGCACACTGTTTAATTAGCCATGTAGAAAGAGAGAGAGAGATTCTTCATCCATGGCTGCAGTGCATTGCTGTGCTTTAAAGGACCGGATATGGGTCATGAAACACAGCATGCAATCTCACTGTCTTCATGTGTGTGTGTCGCAGGTGTGGCTCAGGTCTTGAACAGATTAGACGGAAAACCATTTGATGATGCAGATCAGAGGCTGTTTGAGGTATGATATCTGAGAGATTTCTTTATGATTGCTTTGCTACCATCAAACATGATTTAAGCGAACTGTATTGCAGACCAAGAATCTTTTAAAAGATTCACTTTAAAGGGATCCATATGTATGCATAAACCCACACACGCTATATTCACAATTAGTACATTGCAAGGGTCTCAGAGTGATTTGAGAGAATTATGGCCTACTGTATTCTCTAGAGCCTGACCAATATGGGTTTTTTGGGGGCCGATACCGATATTAGGGAGTAGAAAAGGGCCGATATTGATATATTGGCCGATATTCTTTGTGTATATTATAGTACAGTACCAGTCAAAAGTTTGGGCACTTTCCCATTCATGTGTCCAAATTTTTGACTGGTACTATATATAGAATACAGTATATACATAAACAGAATATATATTCATAAACAATTTTTTTTGCAATGATCACTCAAATGTGGTGATGAAACACTTATAATGACGTGACAGAGATACGTAATGGAGGCAGGGCATTTAACAATAAACTTTATTATCCAAAATGAGTCTGACATCAGTGCACTGAACAGTAAAGTTGAAGTTTATTCAACTTTATTTCAATTCAATTCCACTTTATTCAGTTGAAGTTTATTTAACTTCGGAACATTCATTCACGGATTTGCGCTACTGTCTTCACACACAGACGAAACTTACTAGAGAAGTGTGAAGTGTGACATAATATACCTCTGTAAATAAATACAATATAAATTCATGTCTCGCACACTTGAATGCACTTTAAATGTAACGTGTACGTTCCCTTGGAACTGGAATCATGGCGGAATATCATGTGAAGTCCACTTCGCAGGGCACTTACGGTCGAATAAGACAACGCTTGAATGCTGCCTGAACAAGAGACCTCCTTACTGAAGTGAAAGTGTTGGCTGGTGTCACTATCTCGCGAACACGGTGGCGTTGACCGTGTTAATTGCATTGCTGTCTATGGAGGGTCAGAGAGCTCTCAAATTCCATCAAAATTATCTAAATTTGTATTCCGAAGATGAACGGAAGATGAGGTCTTATGGGTTTGGAATGACATGAGGGTGAGTAATTAATGACAGAACATTTTTGGGTGAACTATCCCATGCTATGCTTCAAACTTTGTGGGAACAGTTTAGGGAAGACCATTTTCTATTCCAACATGACTGAGTGCACATAACAAGAACTTGTCTGTCCCACACAGAGCCCTGACCTCAACCCTATCAAACACCTTTGAGATGAACTACATGGAGATTGTGAGCCAGGTCTTCTGATCCAATATCAGTGCCTGTCCTCACAAATGCTCTACTGAATGAATGGGCAAAAATTCCCACAGAAACAATCCAAAACCTCATGGAAAGCCTTCAAAGAAGAGTGGAAGCTGTTATTGCTGCAAAGGGGGACCAACTCCATATTAATGTCTTGAGTCTGTTTTGAAACAAAACTCAGAACACTTGAAGTGGACCAAAACCTGAACTGAGGGGAAAAGAACCCGGTTCTCTTTGCATTCACAAAGTTAATGGCCTGGAAAGTGGACTCCTTGAAAATGGACCACTACTGTTAAATTAATTATAATAAGGGTTCAGTTTCTCTGGACCATTCAAACCAGTGCTATTTTAGTATCAATGAAATACAATTATAATTTTTATTAATAGTTTAATTTTTTTCATTTTCATTTTCCTTTTAGGAAAATTTGAACTTTTAGTTCACTCTTGTAGTTCGGCTCTCTTGGTTCGTTTGGTCCGGACCAAAAAAAAGAAAACAATATATTTGTTTCTGGTCCACTTAGCATTCACACTGGCATTTTTGACAGCGAACCTAAAGATACCAAACCTAAAGGCATAGTCTTATGTTCACAACCTGATTGGTCGGGTTGAATGACGTATATTGGCCAAACTTACCGAATACCCCAAACAATAGGTGTGTTCAGCACTGCGCAGACTGATTGTATGAAATGTATGAATGTATGTGGTGTATGAACTCGAACCACGCCAGAGTTCGTTTGAAATTGGGCCGAAACCCATCTTTTTAGTGGTCTCGGTCCTCTTGTTTGGTGCGCACCAGGGTTCGGATGTTAGCGTTCACGCTTACTCAAATGAACCGCATTAAGAGCAAGCGCACCATGAGTTAGTTTTAATCGAACCAAACATGACAAGTGTGAACACACCCTTAGGCTACGTTCACACTGCAGGTAAATGTGGCCCAAATGCGATTTTTTTGCTCACGTGTGACTCTGATCTGTTTTTGTCATCACAGTGTGAACAGAACAAACCGCATGCAATCTGATCTTTTCAATTCTGATTTGTGCCACTTCCATATGTGGTACTAAATCCGATACATGTCAGATGTTTTGCAATGCGACCACAGTGTGAACAGTCATGTCGGATTTCATGCGGCTTTTACGTCACTCTAGATCGACATTCGTCATAATTCCGCGCTGACGGGAGACAATTCAATGATTTTACATACCCAAAGTTATCAAGACAGTAGCGAAAGGTAATCAGTGGAAGTGTGATGTGTCAGAACCTACAGTCTATGGTCAGAACTCATAAGAATTACAGTGACATCTCTATATGCAAACAAAACATGAGGGCTCGTATCATAAAAGCTTCAATACTCTGCTGTATTTTGTCACATCCTTTACTTTTCATATTGCCTGCACATAATTTCGCCGGATTCAGCAGCAGATCACACTATAAATAAACGCATAATCGCTTACTTTATGTCCTCCGTGTTTACTTCCGTATGACCGCACGCTGCGCAAGTGTTGCCAAATCTAGAGTTTCCCCGCAGAATTTGGCTACTTTTTCCACTGTTGCCGTGGGATGCTTTTCAACTTTCGTGGGTCGATGCGACCCCACTAATGCGATATTTATCCCCCTGATCATGGTTGAGTTAGTTTTGGACTAGTTTTGAGAAGCAATTGTTCTTTTGCGCATGCGGGTCACTTCAAAACCATGATCTGTTCACACTGTAAAACTGATATTGGCCACATTTAAAACAACAATGTGAACAGCTACACAAAAAAATCGGATCTGAGAAAAAAAACGGAATTGAGCACTAAGGCTCGCAATGTGAACGTAGCCTTAGTTAAATTTTTGGTAGTTTTGTTGTGTGTTTTTATCATTTTTTATGGTTAACGTTTTAGGTGTGTTTAAGAACAAAATTCTTGCAAACCACTCTCAGACCCCTGAAATGAAGATTTAAAAACCCCTTTCAGAAGTTTAAATTGGTTGTTGTGGGCTTACTGTATGTGTGACTCCATGGTCTCTTTCTCTCTCTTTAGGCATTTGTGATATTCTGTGGACTGGGAATCAATAACACCATTATGTATGACCAAGTGAAGAAGTCCTGGGCCAAACAGTCTGTCGCTTTGGATGTAGGTCTCTCCGAACACACACACACACACACACACACTTCCAAAGACCGTGATTGCTATGATGTTTCCAAAGTGGTGGTAAATTAGTTGGAGATTTAGGTGGGTTGTTAGATTAGAAACTTAAGTAAAGATGGGAGCATGTGATTGGTGGAATATATTGACCTAGTTCCTGTTAGAGCTGTATTCACTCTTGACTCAGAGTAGATTTGACACTCAACCATCTCACCCAGCAGTCATCTCTCTATTACATCTATTAAAGGGATCATATCACCAAAAACTGAATATTCCTTGTGGTTTTGAAATAAACGTTTAATATACTAAGTAGACAAACAATAATGTTCACTACACAAATCTTCAGATTTATTGAAACTAAGCTGTCACACCAAAAAAACAGCCGGTTTAATTCAGTCAGTGGGTGGAAAATGATCAATTCAAACCAAATTATTACTGTGTTGGTGCAAGAAACCCTTGCTGACATTATAAGCGGACTTAAAATGCTATAAAAGAGCAGAATATGACCCCTTTAATCTAACAGTGGGACGCAGAGGAATAAATTCTTACCTTCGAAGCATTCAATCGACTCACTTCAATTGAACAAACGATCGTCTGGAAACACAGATGATGGTGTTTTTACAGTAAAACACTGCTCTGCTCTGCTGCTCTGTAGGGTTGTTGTTGTTTTTTCTCACAAAGCCGTGGCTGACTGAGTTAAGTTAAACGGAAACCCTTTACAGTAAGGTTCTATTACATATTAGTTAACATTGGTAGATGCATTAACTAACATTAACTACCAGTCATCAATACATTTTTTTACAATATTTATTTGTAAAATAAATAAATATTATATATATATATATATACTGTACTTTTTTTTTTTTTTTTTTACAATATTTCATCTTTAACATTAGTAATGCAACTATTCGTTGTTAGCACAGGCCCTTTAAGTAATATTAACAGAACATTTAATGTTAATTTCAACATTTACTAATAAATTATTCAAATTAATTAAGATTTCTAATATTATTATTTTTAATGCACACTTTTGTCCACAGTGGAGACCACACTGAACATCTAAGATTTGTTTTAATTATAGCTGGAAATAAACAGGACATTTTAGGATATAATAGTTGTGATGTAAAATGAATACAACATATTTAATATTCACTTTTTCATGTCACCTAGCAAACAGGAAATTGTTCTTTGAAAATGTTCTTTGTAACATCTCAGATCAGATCAGATCAGTATGAGAAAAAAACATTTTCACGCAGCTTCAGTGCAGATGTTATTAACCCTGTAAAGCCTGACATATGAACTAAAATATTTTATTGAATGTTTATATATATATATATATATATATATATAAGTTATTCTTACGTTTACTAAAAAGTTGAATTAAATTAAAAAATATAAATTATTATATCACTTGCTAAAAGTCTGAGCTATCAATCAGAAGACAGAAGGCATGTAGCAGATTGTGTACAATAGGTTTTTCAGCAAAGTTTTGATCATGTTGATTATTTAGAGGCCTTAAAAATATGTGAATAAAATATGATACAGCAGATTTTATAGGCTTAAACATAAGGAGACAAACGATATATTCGAAAATTCTGACATTCCAGTTAATTTTTTTAATTCAGCTTTGAAAAAAATAACACTGCTCAGTTTAGAAGGTCAGAAAGTGTTTTTTTTTTTTAAATCATGCATTAACATACTTTAGAGACAAACTGAAAGGAGGCAAAGGGGAAAAAGTTTTAACATTTTTGACATCAATGAGCAAAGAATATGAGAGAGAAAACAAAAATGAAACAGCGGAAGTGAGGGTGCTGCGTAATTATATTAGCTGCATAACTACGTTACAGCGAGTGTAGGAGTGAGTGTGAGCATTAATTGAGTTTTCGAAGCTCTTCTCTAACTAGAGGAAAGCAGGATTGTTTTCTGTGATTAATCTGATAGTATTTATAAGGATTCCAGATTGTCAGTATATTAATATGTAATAGTATGTACTATAGCGGACATGAAATGTATATTGCATGACCTGTAGTGCAGATCGGTTTCAGAATCAGTCTGTATGTGTTCCTGTGGCTCAGTGGTAGAGCATTGCGTTAGCAGCGCAAAAGGTTGTGGGTTCAATTCCCAGGGAACACACATACTGGTAAAAAAAACAAAAAAAAACACCTGTAAGTCTGTATGCACTGTAAGTCGCTTTGGATAAAAGTGTCTGCTAAATGCATAAATGTAAATGTGTATGTTATGAATGGACACCACCATCGTTCTCTAACACCCTGTGCTCACATGACTCCCATCAGCCAATCAGAGGGCTGCAGCGCTGAGTTCTTGTAGTGTCAGGGGTTTGGTCTAATTCGGCCAGTTTGCTGGCTCTCTCGATCATCTCTATGATGTTATTCTAGTGTCGACAAACTGAAAGGAGGCAAAGGGGAAAAAGTTTTAACATTTTTGACATCAATGAGCAAAGAATATGAGAGAGAAAACAAAAATGAAACAGCGGAAGTGAGGGTGCTGCGTAATTATATTAGCTGCATAACTACGTTACAGCGAGTGTAGGAGTGAGTGTGAGCATTAATTGAGTTTTCGAAGCTCTTCTCTAACTAGAGGAAAGCAGGATTGTTTTCTGTGATTAATCTGATAGTATTTATAAGGATTCCAGATTGTCAGTATATTAATATGTAATAGTATGTACTATAGCGGACATGAAATGTATATTGCATGACCTGTAGTGCAGATCGGTTTCAGAATCAGTCTGTATGTGTTCCTGTGGCTCAGTGGTAGAGCATTGCGTTAGCAGCGCAAAAGGTTGTGGGTTCAATTCCCAGGGAACACACATACTGGTAAAAAAAAAAAAAACACCTGTAAGTCTGTATGCACTGTAATGCACTGTAAGTCGCTTTGGATAAAAGTGTCTGCTAAATGCATAAATGTAAATGTGTATGTCATGAATGGACACCACCATCGTTCTCTAACACCCTGTGCTCACATGACTCCCATCAGCCAATCAGAGGGCTGCAGCGCTGAGTTCTTGTAGTGTCAGGGGTTTGGTCTAATTCGGCCAGTTTGCTGGCTCTCTCGATCATCTCTATGATGTTATTCTAGTGTCATGTGTATATTATAAACATAAAATATAGAAATGCATAAAATATGAACCTTTAGTGATGGATTTTATGTGTTTGTAGGCCATGTCAGCTCACGCCACTTGCTCAAAGACTGAGGTGGATAAGTTTAAGGTAAACAGTAATGCGTCACTGAATCATACCCAATAGACTGTCTGACATTTCAGTGCTGTTTGGTACAACATCAATAATGAAATAACCAGATTCATGATATATTAACCTCAGTACATCAGCCTGTATTGTTTATGCAGTATGTATAATTCAGAACGAAACTATTCAATATCTCATCAGTGTTTGTGCATTATTGATATAGTCTCCGTGGAGTCTTGTTAATGAAAAGCCTCATTTATAATGGTTTCATTTTCTGGTGAAATGCTAGTTTTTAACGTGTTAACTGGATTTTGCCAGGAGCTCTTATGGCATTTCATTTACAAGTACCAGCATGTTTCCAAGAGTGAATGAAGAACCCATTGCTTAAAGCCAAATCCAGGAATATCACACTATATATATGTATATATGCCACTAAATATATAAGCTCCCATGGCTCTCGCGATCTGTCACTGACACAACTCTAAGCAGGGGTCAGACCTCGAGGCTGATAAACTAAACCCACACGTGAGTTTCCACCCCACTCTTTTCCACACAAAGAAAATGTTTCAAAAATCAGGAGTTTAATCATCTATTCATCAGAAAAAGCTATCAAAAAAGCTGAGCATATGGACTATATTGCTGGACCAGTTTTGTTAACTAAAACTATTGAAAATGGTAGTTGAAGCTAAAATAAAATAATAGAAATAATAAATAAAAAACGTAATCTTTAAAAATGAAAATTAGAAATGTTGCTCTGTCATTTAGCATAGAAGTTGAAGTACTAAAGTTCAACATATATAAATTTCTGTATAAATGTGTGCTATCGATATTTATTAACAATAATTACATATATTTGATCATCATACACTTTGGAACCATAAAATAAACACAAAGAGGCCTTATGCACTGTAAGTCGCTTTGGATAAAAGTGTCTGCTAAATGCATAAATGTAAATGTGTATGTTATGAATGGACACCACCATCGTTCTCTAACACCCTGTGCTCACATGACTCCCATCAGCCAATCAGAGGGCTGCAGCGCTGAGTTCTTGTAGTGTCAGGGGTTTGGTCTAATTCGGCCAGTTTGCTGGCTCTCTCGATCATCTCTATGATGTTATTCTAGTGTCATGTGTATATTATAAACATAAAATATAGAAATGCATAAAATATGAACCTTTAGTGATGGATTTTATGTGTTTGTAGGTGCTGTCATATCACGCCACTTGCTCAAAGACTGAGGTGGATAAGTTTAAGGTAAACAGTAATGCGTCACTGAATCATACCCAATAGACTGTCTGACATTTCAGTGCTGTTTGGTACAACATCAATAATGAAATAACCAGATTCATGATATATTAACCTCAGTACATCAGCCTGTATTGTTTATGCAGTATGTATAATTCAGAACGAAACTATTCAATATCTCATCAGTGTTTGTGCATTATTGATATAGTCTCCGTGGAGTCTTGTTAATGAAAAGCCTCATTTATAATGGTTTCATTTTCTGGTGAAATGCTAGTTTTTAACGTGTTAACTGGATTTTGCCAGGAGCTCTTATGGCATTTCATTTACAAGTACCAGCATGTTTCCAAGAGTGAATGAAGAACCCATTGCTTAAAGCCAAATCCAGGAATATCACACTATATATATGTATATATGCCACTAAATATATAAGCTCCCATGGCTCTCGCGATCTGTCACTGACACAACTCTAAGCAGGGGTCAGACCTCGAGGCTGATAAACTAAACCCACACGTGAGTTTCCACCCCACTCTTTTCCACACAAAGAAAATGTTTCAAAAATCAGGAGTTTAATCATCTATTCATCAGAAAAAGCTATCAAAAAAGCTGAGCATATGGACTATATTGCTGGACCAGTTTTGTTAACTAAAACTATTGAAAATGGTAGTTGAAGCTAAAATAAAATAATAGAAATAAATAAAAAACGTAATCTTTAAAAATAAAAATTAGAAATGTTGCTCTGTCATTTAGCATAGAAGTTGAAGTACTAAAGTTCAACATATATAAATTTCTGTATAAATGTGTGCTATCGATATTTATTAACAATAATTACATATATTTGATCATCATACACTTTGGAACCATAAAATAAACACAAAGAGGCCTTTAACCATCTGTTTCATACTTTTATGGTGCTTTATTAAACATGGCTGTATGAATAACAGTACATTTTCATTGTATGAAAGAGAGCAGCTTGGACATTCTGCTAAATATTTAATTTTGTGTTTGATGGAAATAAAAATAAAAAAACTATGGGTTTGGACTATACGAGTAAATACATTTTTAGATTACGACATTGTTTGACGTGGATCGTCCCTGTAATAACTGGGTAAAAGCATCCACTGCAGTGTAATGTGTCATGCTGGATGGTGAAAACTACAGCATGTTTTGGTTTCCTCTTCTTGTTCTTCTTTATGAGTACCGGGTACGAATAATTATATTAATAAATATCTACAATTAGAATTTGTTAATGACGTCACAGCATAACACGCAGCTCCTCCTGCCAGCAGTCCCTCATTAGATCTGCGAATGTGTGTGTGAATCTATTTGTAGTGCCTCATTAGCACGACTCTGAGCTTCACTCAGCATTAACACACGAATTACTGAAAATCCTGATGCTGGTTTCGTTCCATTCACAAAGCATCTGTTTTAAAGCAGTCGAGAGCAAACTCTGTCCTTTCTGCCTCTTGCGTCTCTCCCTCTTTTTTGCGCGCACACACACACACACACACACACACTCACACTCACACTCACACTCACACTCACTATCTCTCTCTATTGTTCTCTTCCTCAGGCAGCAAACATCCCTCTGGTGTGTGAACTGGGCATTGATAAACTATCGTTTGACGACTTCTCTCTGGATGTGGATGCCATGGTCACTGCAGCTCTGCGGATGTTTATGGAGCTGCTGGTTTCGTTCCATTCACAAAGCATCTGTTTTAAAGCAGTCGAGAGCAAACTCTGTCCTTTCTGCCTCTTGCGTCTCTCCCTCTTTTTTGCGCGCACACACACACACACACACACACACACTCACACTCACACTCACACTCACACTCACTATCTCTCTCTATTGTTCTCTTCCTCAGGCAGCAAACATCCCTCTGGTGTGTGAACTGGGCATTGATAAACTATCGTTTGACGACTTCTCTCTGGATGTGGATGCCATGGTCACTGCAGCTCTGCGGATGTTTATGGAGCTGGGAATGGTGCAGAAATTCAAGATAGACTATGAGGTTCACATGTTTGCATTTCTTTAACTCAGCAATATCATATAAGCAAGAGTGCTGTTTCACACTCACACTCACACTCACACTCACACTCACTATCTCTCTCTATTGTTCTCTTCCTCAGGCAGCAAACATCCCTCTGGTGTGTGAACTGGGCATTGATAAACTATCGTTTGACGACTTCTCTCTGGATGTGGATGCCATGGTCACTGCAGCTCTTCGGATGTTTATGGAGCTGGGAATGGTGCAGAAATTCAAGATAGACTATGAGGTTCACATGTTTGCATTTCTTTAACTCAGCAATATCACATAAGCAAGAGTGCTGTTGTATTGAATATCAGCAAGGCTGTGATTTGACCGTAAGCCTGTATTCATTTATAAAAGTAAAATGTGATAAAAGTTCATATTGAGTAGTACAATTTGGACAGTTATTACAGCGATAATAGTTCTAAAGAGCCAGACATCCCAGTAAAACATGTTATGCTCGGTTTTTAAGCACTCTAGACCAATCAGATTAGAAGACAGGAACTACTGTTTACAATTGTTGGTTGTATCGTAACACCACATCTCTTCTTTCTCCTTCTAGACACTTTGTCGGTGGCTGTTGACCGTGAGGAAGAACTATCGCATGGTTCTGTATCATAACTGGAGACATGCATTCAACGTTTGCCAGTGCATGTTTTCCATGCTGACTGTGAGTGACCTACTCTGTGTGTGTTTTTGTGTTAGGAGTGGGTTTGATTACTTTAATAAATCATAACTAAACCCAGTAGTTGTATGACAACTTTTAGACATTGACGTTTAGAATTGTATACAGTAAACTTTAAATGATAATAAATATAATAATATCATCTGATTCACATCCACTACCGCTCAAAAGTTTAGGGTCAGTTATTTATTTATTTTATTTTTTTTATTAATACTTTTATTCAGCAAGGATGATATACATTTATAATGTTATAAAAGATTTATGTTTCAAATAAATGCTGTTCTTTGAAACTTTCCATTCGGAATCCTGAAAAATGAATCATTGCTTATGCAAAAATATAAAGCAGCACAACTGTTTTCAGCATTGATAATAATAAATTGTTTCTTAAGCAGCAAATCAGCATATTAGAATGATTTCTGAAGGATCATGTGACACTGAAGACTGGAGAAATGCACCACTGCAATGGATTTGAAATAAAATAATCATGATGTGATTGAAATGCAGACTTTAAGCTTTAATTCAAGGGGATGCTCAAAGATATAACATAAAATGCTTAGGAATAGTGTTAATTTCGTTAACGAAGACTAAATTAATTTCGTTGACGAGCTTTTTTCCCATGACTAAGACGAGACGACAATAAGGTCAATAAACGATAACTAAAACTATATCAACATGCAATTTCGTTGACGAAATAAGACGAGACTAAAATGTATTCAAAAAGATAAAAACTTTACCAAAAACCTCTTTTTATTTTCGTCAAAAAAGGAGACAAAATGTTATTGCAGACTGCTCTACACGCGAGCTCTCATGAGTGCGGTTGCCAGATATCAAGAGTTCTAATCCCCGAATCAGAGCTTTTAATTTGATGCATTTTCTGCCCGCTGTGTTTTGCTTATTTTAAGCAATCTGGCAGCCATGCGATGATCACCAGATGATCTGAAAAACAAACAAGCTGGAGTTTAGCGATCTAAATGAAAGCATCGTTCAGTGTTCTGTCATGAGATCTCGACTGTATTGTTTGCGATTGTGATCGCTGAATAAATACACTTACTCAACCGCTGTTGTTTTAATAGAGAAGTAGACTATTGCAATTATGGAATTAGTTGAATTACTAGGAATTTCACTGTTATAATATTTTTCGTTTGTTTTCATAATGTAGACAGAGAGATTGCATAAGTCATTGGTGTTGATTTATATAATAAAAAGCCTATCATAAATCAGTACACTAGATGTAAATACATCACATATGTGTCCACATTCTATTGATTTGTGCTTACTGGAGAAAGTGCAATACCTGAAATGCAAAAG
>NW_015505469.1:950484-952052 GCF_001515645.1 Sinocyclocheilus grahami | reverse complement strand
GATTCAGTATTCCTCAAAATGAATAAAAATAATGCAACTCAGAATATGACACAAACCTGCAATAATTAAATGTTAAACAACACAAATATCCTTTATGTATTTAATCCCATTCTATTAACCTTTGTTTTTTTCTTCTGACCTTCGATGATACAGTTCAACCGTACTAATAAGCACAAATAACTTTAGTGTCTTTTTTTATTGCTGAAGTGTTGGATGAAGTGCGTTTGAATCAACAACTCTGTGATTGTTCTTGAATGGCCCAGCCAGAGCCCTGACTTAAACCCAATTGAGCATCTCTTGAGAGACCTAAAAATGGCTGTCCACCATATACAGTGGGTACGGAAAGTATTCAGACCCCCTTAAATTTTTCACTCTTTGTTATATTGCAGCCATTTGCTAAAATCATTTAAGTTAATTTTTTTTCCTCATTAATGTACACACAGCACCCCATATTGACAGAAAAACACAGAATTGTTGACATTTTTGCAGATTTATTAAAAAAGAAAAACTGAAATATCACATGGTCCTAAGTATTCAGACCCTTTGCTCAGTATTTAGTAGAAGCACCCTTTTGATCTAATACAGGCATGAGTCTTTTTGGGAAAGATGCAACAAGTTTTTCACACCTGGATTTGGGGATCCTCTGCCATTCCTCCCTGCAGATCCTCTCCAGTTCTGTCAGGTTGGATGGTAAACGTTGGTGGACAGCCATTTTTAGGTCTCTCAAGAGATGCTCAATTGGGTTTAAGTCAGGGCCCTGGCTGGGCCATTCAAGAACAGTCACAGAGTTGTTGTGAAGCCACTCCTTCATTATTTTAGCTGTGTGCTTAGGGTCATTGTCTTGTTGGAAGGTAAACCTGCGGCCCAGTCTGAGGTCCTGAGCACACTGGAGAAGGTTTTCGTCCAGGATATCCCTGTACTTGGCCGCATTCATCTTTCCCTCGATTGCAACCAGTCGTCCTGTCCCTGCAGCTGAAAAACACCCCCACAGCATGATGCTGCCACCACCATGCTTCACTGTTGGGACTGTACTGGACAGGTGATGAGCAGTGCCTGGTTTTCTCCACACATACCGCTTAGAATTAAGGCCAAAAAGTTATATCCTGGTCTCATCAGACCAGAGAATCTTATTCAGGTGTTTTTTAGCAAACTCCATGCAGGCTTTCATGTGTCTTGCACTGAGGAGAGGCTTCCGTCGGGCCACTCTGCCATAAAGCCCCGACTGGTGGAGGGCTGCAGTGATGGTTGACTTTCTACAACTTTCTCCCATCTCCCAACTGCATCTCTGGAGCTCAGCCACAGTGATCTTTGGGTTCTTCTTTACCTCTCTCACCAAGGCTCTTCCCCCCCGATAGCTCAGTTTGGCCGGACGGCCAGCTCTAGGAAGGGTTCTGATCGTCCCAAACGTCTTCCATTTAAGGAATGGAGGCCACTGTGCTCTTGGGAACCTTAAGTGCAGCAGAAATTTTTTTGTAACCTAAACCTTGTAACCTTGTGAAGACTTACAGAAAACGTTTGACCTCTGTCATTGCCAACAAAGAGTATATAACAAAGTATTATTTTGTTAT
>NW_015505469.1:949606-950327 GCF_001515645.1 Sinocyclocheilus grahami | reverse complement strand
CACTGTATCCTTTATGTATTTAATCCCATTCTATTAACCTTTGTTTTTTTCTTCTGACCTTCGATGATACAGTTCAACCGTACTAATAAGCACAAATAACATTTGTGTCTTTTTTTATTGCTGAAGTGTTGAAATGTCTTCTTCTGCATTCTACTGTACGGACGTAAATTTGCTTTTCCTTCAGCCTGAGGCTTATTCATTTCACTTTTGGTGTGAAAAGGCTTTTATATTTGCCAAAAATAGAACTTAAAAAAAAAACAAACAAACAAGCAAGCCCTGTCCAGATTTAAAAAGTAACGCAAAAGTAACGTAACGCATTACTTTCCATAAAAAGTACTATAAAAATATACGTTTACTACTAAAAATAAACGTAATTAGTTACTTTTTATGGAGTAACGCAATATTCTAATGCATTACTTTTAAAAGTAGCTTTCCCCAACACTGATGGTGAGGCTTAAAAATGTAAAAAAAAATCTTAAAACATTACAAAAAAAAAAATATATATATATATATATATATATATATATATATATATGACCCTGGAACACAAAAGCAGTGTTAAGTCGCTGGGGTATATTTGTAGCAATAGCCAACAATACATTGTTTGGGTCAAAATTATCGATTTTTCTTTTATGCCAAAAATCATTAGGATATTAAGTAAATATCATGTTCCATGAAGATATTTTGTAAATTTTCTACTGTAAATATATTAAAACTTAAT
>NW_015505469.1:915011-949204 GCF_001515645.1 Sinocyclocheilus grahami | reverse complement strand
ATATATTATTATTTTTTTTCTGATCACAAACTTTTAAACAGTAGTCGTGTATCTATAATATAACCTAGACGTACACAGATGAACTGTATACCTTGGCAGAAGTATTGTTTATTGTGTTCTTAGGTAATAATAATAATTTGTGTGTGTGTGTGTGTGTGAATGTTTCCCTGCTTCACACTGATGTTGGTAGCAGATGTGACCCTGTACTGCTGTCATGTGGCTGCTCTGTGAACTGCACAGTGCTCATGGCGTTTTCATTCACAGGAACAGGAATTCCTTCTTTGAGCTGGTGAATAAAGGAGAATACAACTGGAACGTGAAGGAACACAGAGACATGTGCAGGTCAGTTACATATGAACAGGCCTGCACAAACACACACCAAATACCTTTACATTTCTGATTCTAATTCATTTCTGAACGTCTCCCAGGTCGATGTTGATGACAGCGTGTGATCTGGGTGCTGTCACGAAACCCTGGGAGATATCACGCAAGGTAGATGCTCTTACCCACAATACACCTCAGATGAGTACGGAAATGAATATTACTGGGATTGGGAAAAAAAAGCGGAAGTGAACTGAAAAACGTAAACTGAAATGAAAATTAACATGAAAACTAAAAATACAAAATAAAAGCGAATTAATAAATACATGAATAATGCTTAAATAACACTGCTGACACTAGTGTGTTAACGTGTGTCTGCTTTCTAACAGGTTGCAGAGCTGGTGACTAGTGAGTTTTTCGAGCAGGGAGACCGAGAGCGATCAGAACTGAAACTGACTCCCTCGGTGAGGTTAACACTTTTACATTACTCATGATCACCTGCCTCTTTATAGAAGGAATGTTTTTTTGTTAGAACAAAAATGTGTGTTAAGTTGTAAAATGCCTACATTTATGCAAAAGTGTATAGCGTCTTTACATGGCCATGACAGATTTTGACAGAACTTTACAATTTGTTTGGTCTGGTATGATCCAGTTATATTAATATTGCATGAAACTGAAGTCTGCACACGCTCATCCAGTTTTAAAAGGGAAATAGCTAGCTTTTTTTCCCAGTATATTTCCCATTGGCCTGGATTGTGAGGCAGAAGGTAACATTAGGAAGTCTCGGGATGACACAGCTTTGAAACTCTCTGCAGAGACGCTCGCCTCAGGTTAAAAGTCTTTTGCTCAGAGTGTGTGGGTGTTAGCATGATATATTCAAACACGGACCCTCTCTATCTCTGTGCTGCAGCCCGCGCTGCCACACACACACACACACAGATCTGTGATTGAACAATATAAAGAAAAACACATGAAAAGGGTTCATTCAAGAGGGTCTGTGTCTCTGTTTCTCAAAGGAAAATGTTATTGCTCAGAGGTTGCGCTTTGATATCTCTTTATATTTAATGGTTATTAATCTGTGTTTCTTTGAAGTATCAACTTTGTCTCAAATGAAAGTAAATACAAATGAGACGATTGCTGACGTACAGTAAGAGTATAGAGGATATTTCATTTTAGTGTTTAGAAAAATCTCCAGATGGCTCTTGTGAAAAAGAAGTGTACTTAATTGTTTTGAATTTTCACTTAGTGTACTTGGAATCTTTAATACACAAGTTTCACAAATTGAGTTGAATTACTGAAATAAATAAACTTTTCCATGACATTGTAATTTATTGAGATGCACCTGTATATATTAATGAAATTAAAGACCACTTAAGTGTTCACTTTCATGACTGTTTCTTAAAACACTTTGTAATATTAGGAAATTTAAAGTTTTACTTTAAAGTGCATTTTTAATCATCATATATTAATCTTTTGTTGTGCATCATAAAATTACATATAAAGATGTATTAAATCCTACTTAAGTGGGTCAAAACAACATTTAAACTATTAATTTTAAGTTATATTATTTTCAAGTATATTATATCTGTACCTACTCTTTTTAAAAGCAGTTTAAAATGCACTTCTTTTCGCAAAGGGGCTTAAAGGGTTAGTTCACCCAAAAATGTAAATTAGCCCATAAATTTCTCACCCCCGAGGCATCCTAGGTGTATATGACTTTCTTCTTTCAGACGAATCCAGTCGGAGTTATATAAAAGATTGTCTTTGATCTTTCAAGCTGTTTAATGCCACTCAGCGGGTGTTGCATTGCTTCGGTCCAAAAGTAAAATAATAAATAAAAATAAAAATCGCCCATCCATAAAAAAAGTGTCTCACTTCCTTCTGCTGACCAGCTTTTTGAAGATGCTGATTTCATTTTCCAGCAGGATTTGGCACCTGCCCACACTGCCAAAAGCACCAAAAGTTGGTTAAATGACCCTGGTGTTGGTGTGCTTGACTGGCCAGCAAACTCACCAGACCTGAACCCCATAGAGAATCTATGGGGTATTGTCAAGAGGAAAATGAGAAACAAGAGACCAAAAAATGCAGATGAGCTGAAGGCCACAAACTGATCACCTCCATGCCACGCCGAATTGAGGCAGTAATTAAAGGAACAAAAGGAGCCCCTACCAAGTATTGAGTACATGTACAGTAAATGAACATACTTTCCAGAAGGCCAACAATTCACTAAAAATGTTTTTTAAATTTTTTTATGAAGTATTCTAATTTGTTGAGATAGTGAATTGGTGGGTTTTTGTTAAATGTGAGCCAAAATCATCACAATTAAAAGAACCAAAGACTTAAACTACTTCAGTCTGTGTGCATTTAATTTATTTAATACACAAGTTTCACAAATTGAGTTGAATTACTGAAATAAATAAACTTTTCCATGACATTGTAATTTATTGAGATGCACCTGTATATATTAATGAAATTAAAGACCACTTAAGTGTTCACTTTCATGACTGTTTCTTAAAACACTTTGTAATATTAGGAAATTTAAAGTTTTACTTTAAAGTGCATTTTTAATCATCATATATTAATCTTTTGTTGTGCATCATAAAATTACATATAAAGATGTATTAAATCCTACTTAAGTGGGTCAAAACAACATTTAAACTATTAATTTTAAGTTATATTATTTTCAAGTATATTATATCTGTACCTACTCTTTTTAAAAGCAGTTTAAAATGCACTTCTTTTCGCAAAGGGGCTTAAAGGGTTAGTTCACCCAAAAATGTAAATTAGCCCATAAATTTCTCACCCCCGAGGCATCCTAGGTGTATATGACTTTCTTCTTTCAGACGAATCCAGTCGGAGTTATATAAAAGATTGTCTTTGATCTTTCAAGCTGTTTAATGCCACTCAGCGGGTGTTGCATTGCTTCGGTCCAAAAGTAAAATAATAAATAAAAATAAAAATCGCCCATCCATAAAAAAAGTGTCTCACACGGCTCCGGGGGGTGAACAAAGGCCTTCTGTAGCGAATTGATTCGTTTTTGTAAGAAAAATATCCATATTAAAAACCTAATAATCACTTTAATCTAGCTTGCGCTCACTGTTGTACACGGAAGCAGTTCCGGGCGGATGACGTATGAGGTCAGTGTTGCGCATGCGCAGGTGAGTCTCATGAAAACCAACGTTTATTTACAGGAGCAAAGGAAGCAAAGTTTCCTTACTTTAGCAAAGGAAAACCAGTCTCTTGGCTTATATTGAAATCCTCTGACATTCTTCTTTACAAATCCTCGTTTTGTACTTCTAATTCCTGACCGTTGTTTTGTTTTGATCTCTCCGCTGCACTTCCGCGTTCGTCACTTCTGAGCAGCGCATGTGCAACGCCGACGTCCGACATCATCAGCTGCTTCTGTTTACAACAGTGAGCGCAAGCTAGATTCAAGTGACTATTACGTTTTGAATATGGATATTTTTCTTACAAAAACGCATCGATTCGCTACAGAAGGCCTTTGTTCACCTATCCATTTTTTTAAATGGATGGGCGCTTTTTATTTAACTTATTTTGGACTGAAGCAATGCAACACCTGCTGAGTGCCATGAAACAGCTTGAAAGATCAAAGACAATTTTTTATATAACTTCGACTGGATTCGTCTGAAAGAAGAACGTCATATACACCTAGGATGACTTGAGGGTGAGTAATTTATGGGCTAATTTTAATTTTTGTGTGAACTTACCCTTTAAGCAGATGTCTCCGTTTGTTCATTTTGTCTGAGAAACAACTGAGATCAGCTTTAGGGTTTTTCATCTTCTATGGATCGCAGCACTTCTAAATATATTTGCAGGTTTGTGTTTAACAAATATCTATTAGTTTGTATTTGTGCGTGTGTAATAGGCAATTTTTGACCGAAACCGCAAAGATGAGCTGCCAGGTCTACAGCTGGAGTGGATTGATGGAATCTGTGCGCCGCTGTACGAGGTAATACTTCATCAATACAATAATGTGACAAAAATCTTGTACAGAGAACAGTCAAAGAGGGTTGTTACCCAATCCATAAAAAACATATTTATACATATAACTTCAAGCTTGAATTGTCATTTCTACCACTCTAGAGCCACCAAATGAAATTGCAAAAATAATTTCCCATCATTCCACCCATCTTCTATTGGTTAGTCAAAGATAGTTTCACCCCAAACACACTCGATTGGTCTGTACCAGAAATCTAGCTACGAATGACTGACTTGTAAATATGTCTGCATAATAATGTATGTTTTTAAATGAATGGAACAGTTAAACCTTTAGACAAAAAAAAAAAACCATCAGGCTTTTATGGCTCATATAGTATGATATAATAGAATATGAAGCTCAAACTTTAGGAGAATAAAGCAAAAAGTCAAAAATAACCATTTTTATATATTATTTTATTTTATTTTTATATTAATTTAAGCAATTATATTCATTTAGTAACATAACTATATCTTACTGTAGGCTATATCTTTAAAGTTTTATAATTCATTATCTTCTTGTCGATCCAGCAGTTCACATTTACAACTGCTTGTTTTCTGCGTAAAAATAAGTGTCGTTTTTGGCTTTGGTCTAAACAAAGAGCAGAAGGGCTTATTGAAAAATGCAAATTCATTCTCTGCCAGCAGGTGGCGCTTTTCGCCAGGAATATAGCCGTTTCCCCGGTAACCGCAGCACTCATATTTAATCAATTACATAGCCTTTTGAAGGGAAAGCTATATCTCATTATACATGTAAATATACATTTACATGTATATTTAGTTTTTTTCACTCGAGCGCCACCTGAGTCTTCTCCTCCCATTTCTACCAGTGATCATTGTTTCCTTCCCGCGGTACTCCCTGCGAAGATATCAATAGCATCACTGGGCTGTAGGTTGCCAAGTCGAGGGGACACATTGGTTGAAATTTGTATGCGTCGATCGTATGAGAAAGGTGCGTTTCATACAAGATCTGGCAACTGGACAACCTTTGAATTTGTTGTCGTGATTATTCATATAATGAGGTTTGGCCCATACAAATTACGGGAGTTTTACCAGAAGCGAATGTAGCAAACATATAAAATACGCCCAGTGGGATTTTTTTTATAGAAAGATTAAAAATATGGGAGAAATATGGGAAAATATTTAAACGGGATGATAGCGGGATAGAATGGTAAAATACGGGAGAATCCCGGGAAAAACGGGAGGGTTGACAGGTAGCCTATCCCTTAGAAATGCGTGTATCAACTATGATAGAGTAGGCTATAGGGCTAAGAAATATTCACACATTTTCATGGACAATCGTTCTCATTCTTCTCCCTTTTATTCTGCCTGTATGAACAGAAATATCAGTCTAGCAAGCCAATCTCAGAGACAGGCGTAACGCGACGTCATCCACACTTAGTATGCTCTAATTCCTCTATTAGCCTTCATCCTCAAAGAAAGGCAGAGATGAGAATGCTTTATAATGTTGTGAATTACACGAAAACCAGATTTGTACAGTTTCTGCCAGAAGGTCAAGGTGTTGCTTTATGTGGTGTTATGAAATGCAGTTGCTAGGGTATTCTGGCTGGTTGCTATGCCATTGCTTTGCTACAGTAGGTGGTTGCTAGGGTACTTATCCACACCAATGATATTCTGCTCTCTAAATATGAGAGTGTGGATTTGATCAGATCACTGAGCAGCAGTAACAGTGTTGATTGCCTTAGCAAACTAATTATGCTACCACTGATTAAATGTCTGAAGAGAAGAAATTCTCTTTTCATTCAGTTTTTATTTCAAGTGGGTTTTGAGAGCTTGGTTTAAAATCACCTGCATGTATGAATTAAATGGAAAGCTGTTACAGGCAGAGCAGATTTCTTCATAGACTTTGCCAGTGTAAGCTATATCTCATTATACATGTAAATATACATTTACATGTATATTTAGTTTTTTTCACTCGAGCGCCACCTGAGTCTTCTCCTCCCATTTCTACCAGTGATCATTGTTTCCTTCCCGCGGTACTCCCTGCGAAGATATCAATAGCATCACTGGGCTGTAGGTTGCCAAGTCGAGGGGACACATTGGTTGAAATTTGTATGCGTCGATCGTATGAGAAAGGTGCGTTTCATACAAGATCTGGCAACTGGACAACCTTTGAATTTGTTGTCGTGATTATTCATATAATGAGGTTTGGCCCATACAAATTACGGGAGTTTTACCAGAAGCGAATGTAGCAAACATATAAAATACGCCCAGTGGGATTTTTTTTATAGAAAGATTAAAAATATGGGAGAAATATGGGAAAATATTTAAACGGGATGATAGCGGGATAGAATGGTAAAATACGGGAGAATCCCGGGAAAAACGGGAGGGTTGACAGGTAGCCTATCCCTTAGAAATGCGTGTATCAACTATGATAGAGTAGGCTATAGGGCTAAGAAATATTCACACATTTTCATGGACAATCGTTCTCATTCTTCTCCCTTTTATTCTGCCTGTATGAACAGAAATATCAGTCTAGCAAGCCAATCTCAGAGACAGGCGTAACGCGACGTCATCCACACTTAGTATGCTCTAATTCCTCTATTAGCCTTCATCCTCAAAGAAAGGCAGAGATGAGAATGCTTTATAATGTTGTGAATTACACGAAAACCAGATTTGTACAGTTTCTGCCAGAAGGTCAAGGTGTTGCTTTATGTGGTGTTATGAAATGCAGTTGCTAGGGTATTCTGGCTGGTTGCTATGCCATTGCTTTGCTACAGTAGGTGGTTGCTAGGGTACTTATCCACACCAATGATATTCTGCTCTCTAAATATGAGAGTGTGGATTTGATCAGATCACTGAGCAGCAGTAACAGTGTTGACTGCCTTAGCAAACTAATTATGCTACCACTAATTAAATGTCTGAAGAGAAGAAATTCTCTTTTCATTCAGTTTTTATTTCAAGTGGGTTTTGAGAGCTTGGTTTAAAATCACCTGCATGTATGAATTAAATGGAAAGCTGTTACAGGCAGAGCAGATTTCTTCATAGACTTTGCCACCCTGAGTGTGTGTGTGTGTGTGTGTGCGTGTGTGTGTTTAAAGAATCCTGCCAGTCACACACTCTGCGGGAAAGCAGGAAATGTGTGGGAGTGTTTTTGCCTTGACCCTTCTCTCTCTCATGGTTCCTCTCGTTTTAAACTTCTTCACTATTGCTCATTTGCCTGTGTCCAGATCTATCAAGCTCAAGGCCATAAGCATGTCTTGGAAATTAGATGGGGATGATCTTTTTATTTAAAGGATTAAAAGGGATTTAAGGCAATAATAAAAGATATAAGAACAGTAAAAAAAAATTCTGTCATTCACAATTCTTTATTTTGAAAAATAATGTAAAATATGCACACATTCACTCTTATTTGTATGTATTTCCGCCACTAAATAAAGTTGTTTTCTTGCAATTGCGACTTTATATCTCACAATTCAGACTTTCTTTTTTCTCACAATTGCAAGTTCATATATCATTCTGACTTTTTTTTATCATAATTGCGAGTTATAAAGTCAAAATTGCGTGGTATAAAGTCAGAATTGCAAGATATGATGAACTCGCAATTCTGAGAAAAAAAGTCAGAATTGTGAGATCAAAGAGATAAAAAGCCAAATTACCTTGTTTTATTTTTTATTCAGTGGCGGAAGCGGGCTTCCATATGTATGACTAATATGTCAAAAGCACATAATGTTTCTTGTCTCATCATAATCAGTTAGCCACTTAAATTATAGCATATTTTCAATTCAAAACTTCAAAATGAGCAGCTTGCAGCACTGGATATTACTGTCACTGGTTATCAATTGTATGGTAAAACAGTTGTCAGATATTTAACGTTAATCTACTTGCGTCTTACCTACTCTTTAGTTAACGCTAAAACTGAAGTTTTGCGTTGGAATTCGCACTTGTCTTCTCTGAACAGTAAAGCCTGCCTCTTCTTGATGAACCTTCTCAATTCGTTTGATGGACCACTGAGGCAGAACAGCCATAAAATGCCACTTTTAAAACAAGGGTATGCAGGAAAGTCATGGCAACAATAAACAGGTGTGTAATGAAGTGCAACATCAAGAATACAGCATTAAATATTGGGGAAGACAACTTGGTCATGTCTAATTACTGGGGTGGACGTGTTCCCCTCAGTATCTTTGGTGGTTACAGACCTGGTCATACAAAAGATGAGAGTTTGAAAAATGTTTCAAGTCAGTGGGGTCTGATGTTGTTTAGACCCCAACATTCTTCCAAACATCATCTATGTTCTGCAGAAGAAAGAAAGTCATGCAGGTTTGGAACGACTTGACATGAAATCAGTTTAAGCTGGTTTGCGGCTCTCATTGCCCATGCAGACTTGGTGGCTGGCTGGTTTTAGATGTGTTTTAGGTATTTTTCAAAAAAACGACATATAGTAAAACATAACCAACTAAACCATCTTTCCAGCAGCTTTCTAATTTTTAACACAAACTTTAATTTGAGATTGAACGATAAGTGTTTTTCCAGCACATGGCAGCATTATGACAGTTTATCACTGAGCAACTCAAAAAAACAGCTCATTTATTCATGTGCAGTCATTCCTCACTTTAATGCTTTAGAGTGAACTAAAAATGTGTGATGTTCCCGAACAGTGACATGAGAATCACAAGAATCTGTCTCTTCCTGTTTGAATGTTCATTTCTGGTGAATACAGTCGCCTTTTTTTCTTCTTCACCACACTCTAGTAAAAATCCTCAACCCTAATAAGAGGGTTTTGAATATAGTTGTGCATGGTTGCTTTAAAACGAGTACTGATTCTGAAAAATAAATAATACACTTTAAAAGAATATCCAAACTGAAAACGGAATGCACAGTAATATCTTCAGACACTTAATTGCATGTTAAATGAAAATGTATTCGTTTAAATTTACATGAAATGCAGTTAGCTGAACTTTAGAGTGTTTTTGACCCACTTATGTAGGACTTAAGTACACTGCTATATGTAAATTCATAATTACTTCTAGTCTTTTAAATATGGTTAAAGTGAATGTACTGACAAGCATTTATGGTAAACTAAATTATACTTAATGCCATTTCTTTTAAAACTCGTAAGGCATGTATTTGTAATGTTGAGGCTGCAATTTAGTACATTAGAGTATATTAACGTTACATGCAATATTGAATAACACACTACAGTTATAATCAAGTGCTTTAATTTGACATTACAAAGTGGACTTTTTAAAAGTGCAAGTTAAGAAATGAAAGTGTCTCTCGTTTGAGAGTGATGTTAAGTGATGTTTTATTTGATTAACATTTTATCTGCAAGTAGTTAATATACTTTTAAGATTTGGAGTACACTACATTTTATTACAATTCAGCACACATCTTTCTTTTTTTTTACTATTATTTGTGTGTTAAAATGAATTGACGTATCAACTTTTAAAAGGGTGGAGAAAATGTTCCCCTATCTTACGTTGTTAATGTGTCTACCATTGGTGCAGAGTACTGATTCTGAAAAATAAATAATACACTTTAAAAGAATATCCAAACTGAAAACGGAATGCACAGTAATATCTTCAGACACTTAATTGCATGTTAAATGAAAATGTATTCGTTTAAATTTACATGAAATGCAGTTAGCTGAACTTTAGAGTGTTTTTGACCCACTTATGTAGGACTTAAGTACACTGCTATATGTAAATTCATAATTACTTCTAGTCTTTTAAATATGGTTAAAGTGAATGTACTGACAAGCAGTTATGGTAAACTAAATTATACTTAATGCCATTTCTTTTAAAACTCGTAAGGCATGTATTTGTAATGTTGAGGCTGCAATTTAGTACATTAGAGTATATTAACTTTACATGCAATATTGAATAACACACTACAGTTATAATCAAGTGCTTTAATTTGACATTACAAAGTGGACTTTTTAAAAGTGCAAGTTAAGAAATGAAAGTGTCTCTCTTTTGAGAGTGATGTTAAGTGATGTTTTATTTGATTAACATTTTATCTGCAAGTAGTTAATATAATTTTAGGATTTGGAGTACACTACATTTTATTACAATTCAGCACACATCTTTTTTTTTTTTTTACTATTATTTGTGTGTTAAAATGAATTGACGTATCAACTTTTAAAAGTTGTGGAGAAAATGTTCCCCTATCTTACGTTGTTAATGTGTCTACCATTGGTGCCAATGCAGTTTACATAAATCAGCTCTTTCTCTCTTTCTCTGCAGACATTTGCCAAATTAAACCCCAAACTACAGCCAATGGTTGACTTGATCAAGGCCAATCGTGCCAAATGGGAAGAGCTTCACCACAGACACCAGCGCAGCCAGGAAACCAGCAGCCCTGGCAGTCCACGTAACGCAGACGCCACGGCCTGCGTCCCTTTTCCTTCCGTCAGCTAACTCTGGAGAGACAAACCTGCCAGATTTTGCCACATGCTTCTCTCTGACCCGCAGCAATGCAGACGGAAGGAGTTTTGACCTCTGCTGCACGCTTCAGACCAGCAGCCATTACCTCACTAGCGCCCTTTATCGGGCATTTGCTCTGTCGGCGAGCACTTCAGGCAACCGCGACCGAGTCTGCGTTTAGCTAGCAATGGAGAACCTTAGGGATGTGTTTACGCCAGAAGCTAATTGGCTGAATTAGCTATTTTAGGGCTAGCATGCTAACATTAACCACCTCACAGAATATGAAGAGTATCAAAAGTTTGGGAGTCAGCTGTCCACGACAGTCCTAAACCTGCCAAAATACCAGCACAATAACATGCTCAGCAAAATATTGTCTAATTATCGTTATCAACAAAATTCCAGAAAATGAGATTATTTTAGTATAGTACGTATGATGCAAAAAAAAAAAGAAATTCTGAAGATTTGTACTCTGGTGCATTTCCCAAAATCATAGTTAACCAACAATGCTTGCAAGTTCTGTCGTTACCAACATAGTTCAACAGCTTGGTGTTTCCCAAATCTATATTCCAACAAACATTCGCAAATAACTTAGCAAAGTTTTCACTCTGCCTTCTTAACGTCATTAACCAAAATTGTCCAAATGATGGATGTGCGATACATTTTCGGAAAATAGTTAAGAATAATTTGTATCTCCAACAACGCATCGTACTATGGTAGTCAGTGAAATATATCGTCATTCGAGGAAACGCACCACAAGACTCAAAAGGCTAAACGTACCATAAAAGCCATACAATAGATTTCTAGATTTTAACTTTAGGTTTTGGTTTCATGTAGTTACTTATTACTTTTTGGCTATAAATGTGATGCCTCTCCTCATGTAAATTACATTTCATGATGATACACTTTGTGATAATTCTCACTGGCCAACTCCTAATAACCATTTCATAAATTATTAAAGAAAACACTTGATGTAGTAACCCAGAAATTCACAGTTGCAGCTTTGTAATGTTTATTTAGAAAACACAAAACCTAACTTAGGGGCCGTTCACACAAAATGCGTTTTTCCATTCCAATGTGCTATTTTTCCATTGTTTTTCTATATAAATGCGCTAGCTGGATGTGTATGACTGTTGCACTCGCGTCTCCGTGTTTTTGAGATGCCATGTCAAGTTAAAAAAAAATTCTACTTTTACACGCATTTCCAAAACTGTGGACCAATCAGAAGTCCCTGTAGGCGGGGCAAGCATTGCAAGCTTTTGTTTACAGTAGCAAGTTGGCATGGAAGCTGTTTTTCTGTGACAGCAACATCGCAGAGGAAGCACTGATAGTGGCTGTGCACGGATACAACATTTTTTCAAGCAATTATCACAACCTGTTTCTTTACAAAAGGAGCCTGATATTCTATTCTGCTGTTTGGCTGTTTTCTGTTATTGCATCCCGTCTCGAGACCCTTGCCTTTTATAACCATTCCTGAGCGTTGTGTCTCGCGTTTTTAGATGCAAAGACGTGTTGTGTGTGAACGGCCCCTTAGGCTGGAGTGAAACAGGCCTTCCATGCCTTGCTTGTTTTAACCACATGAAGCAGCATCCAAAATCACATACTTCCCAACTATATAGTAAGCCAAAAACAGAATGTGAAAAGAGTAGTATGTCCAAATTCACAGTATTCATAAAACATTCGTTGAAAAGCACCCAGATGACCTTCTACTTGCGGCGAGATTCTTAAGTGCACATCCAATGGACACATACTGATGCTGTTAGGTGCATGATGAATGTAGTACGTACATATTAAAGTCATAACATACCATATTAAAGTAATTACTTAGAAGTAGTACTTACTCGGAGAGTATGTGATTTGGGACGCAGGTATTACCTCAAACCCAACATCCCTCATTGCAGAACCTGCAGAACTCCACAGAACACCTGGCAGGTTTACACAGAAGTTCTACACACCTTCTGCATGTTTGATTAATTATTAAATAGTTTGAATAATTTGGTCATGCTACTACAGAAGTGCATTACTCTCCTCCACAGATTGTCTTGTAAAATTAGTGTCGAATATGTGGGGGGAAATGTCTGCAGGTTCTATTTGGGCCTATTTCTAACTTCAGACTGCTTTTGTCAGCCACCTTTTTTTCCATAATTGTCAGTCTAATCGGAGACATGTATGTGCCTTTACTAATTAAAAATCTACTTCAGTGCACACGAGCATCATAACAGAATCTTTGCATCCTGAAGTGGACTCTGGTTTGAAACGTGACTGCACTTTGATCAGCGTGTTGTGGTTTGAAAGCCTCTGTGTGCTAAAAGGAAATGAACAAAGATCAAATGTCAACTGATAAAGAGTAAAATGTAATTGCATGAAGAAGTGTCTGCTTCAGAGATGAACGGTTACCTGTAACGAGTCATCTGTAGTTCATTATTCAGTACTTGCATGAAAGCAGCTGTTGCATCGCAGCGGGGATGGATAGTTTCATATTGTGCAACTGCATTATTCAGAATGTTTTACATTATTCCCAATGATTTATTGGGGGATTGGTTCTTGTTGTTACCACTGTTCGATTCTTCTCTGAGGCATTGTGTAAGTGATAGGCTCTTTTGAATTGTCTTGTTCTCTTGGTTCAATTCTCCTTTTGTCTGGCAGAGATTTCTTGAGAATCCTGAAGCATGATTTCTGAAAGTGTTAACTGTCCGATTCAAATAAACGTGCTGTTAGTTTATTGTGCATACTTTGAAAAACATTGGTATTAATATATAAACCTGTAAAAACAGAACTAACATGAGCTAGTATAACTTGAAGAGGGAATATACCACTTTTTTAGTGTTGAAGCATGCAAAATAATAATAATGTTGATTAGCATGTCACCATATTCTAATTTGTTGAGATAGTGAATTGGTGGGTTTTTGTTAAATGTGAGCCAAAATCATCACAATTAAAAGAACCAAAGACTTAAACTACTTCAGTCTGTGTGCGTTGAATTTATTTAATACAGGAGTTTCACAATTTGAGTTGAATTACTGAAATAAATGAACTCCAATTTATTGAGATGCACCTGTATATACTGTATATATATATTGCATTCTTCAACACTAAAAAAAAGTGGCATAGAATACTTTCACTCAGAAATAGCTATTAAACTTCACAATGAATTATTTTTAGAAAGACTGGAACTGTATTTTATTGTAAAACTTGCCTTAACAATAATCGTTGTTTTATTTACAACTTTTTACAGTGAGTGGATGAGCTTTTAGTTCTTGCTTCGAATGAACATTTGTGATGTTGAGATTGATCTTGCAGCTGGTCGGTTTGGTTCATAATCTCTGTGGTGAAACTGAATGAGGAATGTATTGTGGCTGCGGGGGTGGCGATGAAACTGCTCATTTTAGACATCTCACTAACCTGACACACATAATTCAGGCCATGAAGCACAAATGAGTTCAGTTCATTAGTCAAGTGTGATCAGCTGGGTTACATAAGCAGCAAGGAGGGGCTCCTAGGAGCAGCATTGAATTCAAATCCAGACAGATGCCACTCAACGGTGACACCGTGTGGTGAGATGCTTTTGTGCACATTACACAATGATTCAGATTTTTACAGAAACTAGATGTACATAGGGGTGACTAAATATTTTAAAATGTAACTTAAATTTCAGATTTCCAGAAGTTTAAAGAACTGAATGTTCTTCAGGTAATAAACTTGTTTTAACAGTGTTGCACTAAGCAGCCAATCATCATTCTTGTGTAAGTAAAAGAAAGATATCTTTATGGAAGTTGACTTTTAAAGTATCTCATTAGAAAAAAAAATACTTATGTAGTTTTAATATTAGTTAAGTACTTTTACATGGCACCGAGTTGATGGACGGCATCCTAGCAGACTAGTTTCCCCAAAAATGAGAATCGGTCATCTTTTACACACCTTTATGCTGTTAAAAATTATCTTCTGCATAATACAAGTTAATTTTGTTAATATTTGATAGTACCTTTGCACGCTGTAACTCATTACTTTAGTAAAACTATATGTATATGTCATCTTAACCTGGAACTAAATTACCATTTACTAATTATTGAAAATGTAATGTGTGTGCTCTACTGAGTGTTCATGCAGTCATTATTGTAAAATACATGCATTTTACAATTTAGTTGACTAATTGAATAAGCAATTGACAAACAAAGCAAAATCCCAGTAAAAGAGATCTAAGGTGATATTATTCTGACTTACAGTGGGTACGGAAAATGTATTCAGACCCCCTTAAATTTTTCACTCTGTGTTATATTGCAGCCATTTGCTAAAATCATTTAAGTTAATTTTTTTTCCTCATTAATGTACACACAGCACCCCATAATGACAGAAAAACACAGAATTGTTGACATTTTTGCAGATTTATTAAAAAAGAAAAACTGAAATATCACATGGTCCTAAGTATTCAGACCCTTTGCTCAGTATTTAGTAGAAGCACCCTTTTGATCTAATACAGCCATGAGTCTTTTTGGGAAAGATGCAACAAGTTTTTCACACCTGGATTTGGGGATCCTCTGCCATTCCTCCTTGCAGATCCTCTCCAGTTCTGTCAGGTTGGATGGTAAACGTTGGTGGACAGCCATTTTTAGGTCTCTCCAGAGATGCTCAATTGGGTTTAAGTCAGGGCTCTGGCTGGGCCATTCAAGAACAGTCACAGAGTTGTTGTGAAGCCACTCCTTCGTTATTTTAGCTGTGTGCTTAGGGTCATTGTCTTGTTGGAAGGTAAACCTTCGGCCTAGTCTGAGGTCCTGAGCACTCTGGAGAAGGTTTTCTTCCAGGATATCCCTGTACTTGGCCGCATTCATCTTTCCTTCGATTGTAACCAGTCGTCCTGTCCCTGCAGCTGAAAAACACCCCCACAGCATGATGCTGCCACCACCATGCTTCACTGTTGGGACTGTATTGGACAGGTGATGAGCAGTGCCTGGTTTTCTCCACACATACTGCTTAGAATTAAGGCCAAAAAGTTCTCATCAGACCAGAGAATCTTATTTCTCACTATCTTGGAGTCCTTCAGGTGTTTTTTCATGTGTCTTGCACTGAGGAGAGGCTTCCGTCGGGCCACTCTGCCATAGAGCCCCGACTGGTGGAGGGCTGCAGTGGTGGTTGACTTTCTACAACTTTCTCCCATCTCCCGACTGCATCTCTGGCGCTCAGCCACAGTGATCTTTGGGTTCTTCTTTACCTCTCTCACCAAGGCTCTTCTCCCCCGATAGCTCAGTTTGGCCGGACGGCCAGCTCTAGGAAGGGTTCTGGTCGTCCCAAACGTCTTCCATTTAAGGATTATGGAGGCCACTGTGCTCTTAGGAATCTTAAGTGCAGCAGAAATTTTTTTTGTAACCTTGGCCAGATCTGTGCCTTGCCACAATTCTGTCTCTGAGCTCTTCAGGCAGTTCCTTTGACCTCATGATTCTCATTTGCTCTGACATGCACTGTGAGCTGTAAGGTCTTATATAGACAGGTGTGTGGCTTTCCTAATCAAGTCCAATCAGTATAATCAAACACAGCTGGACTCAAATGAAGGTGTAGAACCATCTCAAGGATGATCAGAAGAAATGGACAGCCCCTGAGTTAAATATATGAGTGTCACAGCAAAGGGTCTGAATACTTAGGACCATGTGATATTTCAGTTTTTCTTTTTTAATAAATCTGCAAAAATGTCAACAATTCTGTGTTTTTCTGTCAATATGGGGTGCTGTGTGTACATTAATGAGGAAAAAAAATTAACTTAAATGATTTTAGCAAATGGCTGCAATATAACAAAGAGTGAAAAATGTAAGGGGGTCTGAGTACTTTCCGTACCCACTGTATATGCAAACATATAAATATTTACATATTCAATTGCCCATATTTTAATTGAAGATATAATAGCCATAATAATAACTATAATATAATAGTCATAATAGCAACAATATAAATGCAAATGTAATGATTTCACTCAATTAGCTGAAATGACTCAATTAAATATAGTGTACACTGAAGTGCTGAGATGAGATTTTGTGCCTGCACCATGGTACAGTGATGGAATTAGATGGTAATAACATGCTCATGTGTTGTAGGCTATGTGATGTATAATGTGAAGTGTGAAGAGTGTGTTTGTGTCTTCACACAGTAATAAATATGGTGCAGGCGTTGCTCAGCAGAATGGCGATTCGAATCAATGAATCATTCAGAACTCTTTGGCTGTGTCCGAAATCGCCCCCTATACCCTCATTCACTATTCCCTACATTAGGTCACTAATTCAGTTCACTAGAAGGAGTGAATGAAAACGAGTGAGTGAATTCGGACACTGAGTGCACCGGAAGGAATGCCGCTTTTGCATAGTTGGTGCTTGCTGTTTATGAATCATTTGAAACTAGCAAACTAGCAGCTCCAGTAGTAAGATTAGAGGATTTATCTTGAACTCTGTCACGGAAATTATGTATAAACCCTAATCAAGCAATTTAATAATCAATTTACAATCAATTAATACCCGTGTTGTACATTATGCTGTACGCCATGGATGAGCGCTTTGTAAAAATGAACGGATTGTTTATTCAGCTGCGAGCGCCATCTTCTGGCGAGATGCGGGAATTCATTCGGCACGTGACTCTCACGGTGCATTATGGGCATTCTCTAGCCGTTGAGCGTGCACCAGTTGTACACTCGTTTTTGCAGTGCATTGTGGGATTGAATGAGTGCACTCGAGAACGTCCACTATATGGTTTCGGACACCACTAAAAATGGCTGTTCCCTCAAATAGTGCCCTATTTAAGGGTATAGGGGGCGATTTCGGACACAGCCCTTGACATTGAAAGGAACCAAATTGATCAAAAGATTCAATAGATAATGAATCTCACCATGACCGACCCGCAAAGCTGCTCTTGCTGTTGTTTTATTGCGTTGTATAGTCACAGCTTCGCTTTGATAACTAAAATGATAAAGTTGAACAGGTCTGTGTACATACAGTACCTGCAAGTGAATCATCTTGAGTTTTTTGTCTTTCTCGCTCCTCAGCGCCAGACTGTAGTCGTCTCTCCCCGAGAAGTGTTTTTCCATCAGCCGAGATCATTTACAGGTGCAACACGAGGGTGCTGTGCTCTTAGCACGTTGATAAAAAAAATCTGTATTTTAATATTACAAATTTTAAGTGTAACAATTTGTTGTGGTTAATATAAAAACTGTGACTGGTGCTCCATTTGTGCCCTACGCAAACTGCATACTCTACGGCGGAACTGGACGCAAATTCAACAAAAGAAATTTATCAGAGCAAAAATATTAACTCTTTTTTTTTTAAATGATACCCAATAAAATAGAGTAAAATAATTACCAAAAACAATTATATTCATTATAAAATGTGCATTGCATTTTAAGATTTTCTTAATTTACATGACATTTCTAGCTACAAATCAGAGGATACCTCATACAGCCACATTTTCCAAGGCCAGTGGAATCCTGGAAAAGTTGAGTGAATTAAAATTAGAAATATCTCGAGTTTTACTTGTTTAGATACTTTAGATAGACTGCAACGGCTGGAGTTAAAAATCATCAAATGTGTTCTACTGAAGAAACAAAGTCACCTACATCTTGGATGCCCTGGGGGTAAGCAGATAAACACCACATTTTCATTTTTGGGTGAACTATCCCTTTAATTAGCAATAATAAAAGAGGACAAAAGATCTAAAATGTTCCGACATGTTCTGTTCATTTATTGCACAAACAGCTTTGACAAAATGTACTCTGATATTAAACACATGAGCAGGAAATCTGGGGAAAGACAAGGGAGCTTTCATAATATTCAGATTGAAATCTGTTAATACTTTTTTTGCGAGACGTTTGATGATGAAACCATTCAGGAATCATTCCGAGGGGTAACAAATCCTCGTCTGATCCTTCATTTTGCGTTTCAGCAACACAAAAGAGTTCAGATGGATTCATAAGATATAAAAAAAGCTCTGCTGAACATCACCGGCCTGTTTGACAGGCTCGAGGGGAGGCGTCTCTCAGCAGTGGGCAGGACATCTGGAAATAAAGACCCTGCGAGGCTATTGGATTATTTCTTTAGGCTTCAATGTTTTACAAAAGTGCCACTGCCGTAAATTGTGAAGTCTAAGCCTGGTTAAGCAGGATCTACACTGTTAAAAGACACTAAATTAATCGATTACGGCTGTCTCTCTTTCTCCAAACAGCAGCGGGGTTTTAAGGTCTGCACAGCTTAGCAGCCTACAGGAATAGTTCACTTAAAAATAAAACTGTCATCATTAGGTCCAAACTCAAAGTCATGCGGTTTCTTCTGCGTAACACAAACATTGCACAGAATGTTCCTGCTGATTTTTTCAGCATATTGGAAGGGAATAAAAAAAAGCACCAAGAAGTATCAGCAGCAACTCTCAAAACTTATTTGCACATATTCAAATAATGTGTTAATGTGCAGCAGTTTTGATATCAATGGCAGTGGTCATGTGTCTCATAACTGATCATAATGAAGCAAGATTTAAGAGATTTTCTTTTCACAAATAACCATTTCAAATGCAGCACATAAAGACTTCAGAAGACTTGGAATATGACACTTTAATTGTGCAGACTACGTCTCATCCCTTTCCATACCATTTCCAATGTGTGGAAAAGAGCAGCATGAACATTATTCCAAACATCTCCTTTTGTGTTGTACAGAAGGAAGTCATTCGGTTTGAAACAACACGAGGGTGAGTAAATAATGAGAGAATGTTCTGTTTTAAGTGAACTATTTCACACACACAAGTCAAACCGCTTTGAGAAGAACCGAGTATAACGGACTCTCAGAGATGCAAATCGACAACAGATGAATGGAGGAGGAATTCTGCTTGAATGCATACAAATCAAATGATGTAACAGTCACATTTAATGTTTTAGATCCCAGTTGAGATCATCTCTGGCTTGTTGCATACTTTGTGTTAAAAAAAATACAATTTAGCACGATGGATCTTCAGTGAATGTACTCTCCAAACCGTGTGATCATGTTTATATACAGGATGTACAGATGTGTGTGTGGCTGAAGCAGTCTTTGGTAGAAACACAAGGAGAGATTTGATGCAGATCATTCAGACGATCAACCAAACCAGATCCACGCAGTCCAAAACCTCTGCCAGCCAGCCGCGCTCGAAGACACAACATCTGTTTAGCCCCACAGCTACGGGGGAGATTTTAACAGGTCTTGCTCAATACACAAACTGCACCTCTTCATAATGTCAAAAATTCTTCAAAAATGTCCAGGTCACATTTCATCTCCATAAGAGAGAGAAAACTTTAACGCTTTTACAATAAGGTCACATAGACTAGTAAATGCTTTTTAAAAAAAAAATTAATTTATTACTGCATTTATAATTCTTTTTGTGTGTGTGCGTATGTATGTATATATATATATATATATATATATATATATATATATACACACGTACACATACACTTTTCATATAAGTTCATAATTTACTAATTAAAGTTTTCATTAAATTTAACAATGAAATTAACATCAATCAAGATTAATACATTTATTAATTTATTTTTTATTATTCATGTCAACTTTTATCTAATGTTAGTGAACACAATTTTAGTGTTGTAATATATATAATAATAATAATTTGTAATATATATATATATATACACACACATATACACACACACACACACACACACACACACAGTACATACATACATACAGTATCTCACAGAAGTGAGCACACCACTCACATTTTTGTTATTATATCATTATATCTTTTCATGTGACAACACTGAAGAAATGACTGTGTGTGTATATATATATATATATATACACACACACACACACATATATAAGAAATATATATTCCCCCCCATTTTCATTTTTGTAATACAAATAATTACTTTTAATTAAACTATTTACTGTAAGATTTTCTTTATATTACCATAGTGAGATCTAATGAGAAATTGTGCATAATTTTTTTTAAGCCTGGGGGGGGGGGAACCTTAATGGTCCAAAAAAAATTGGCTATTGTTTTTGTATTTGTTTTCCCTTTTGATTCTGGAGTGAAATACAAAAGACATTTTTTTCATTAAATTGACCCAAAACTGATCGTACACCTAGTTTGACAGACGAATAGAAAAGACAAAAGTACAGTAAGCAAGAGAGGATCAAAGAGACAGTAAACATTTAGCCACTCAAAAAGAGGAGTGTAAGACGGACGGACAGAAGGCACACTGTTTTAAAAAGCATAATTCAATCACTGCTAATGTCCCAAACACAACAGTAGTGCCAGACACAGAAGCATCCAGACGTTACAGTATCAAAAACCTGTTCAATCAGAAGAGCAATGGGAAGACCGGCGAGAACTGAAGTCACGTGATCGAAGAGGAGCTCCAGTCCTGCCACCTCACTACAGATGAGGTCAAAGGTGACAATAACGCAAGAGGATGGTGTTAATGGGAAACAGAGGAACGGTTTATCGACTTACTGTGCGCACACACCAAGAAACACAGGAATATGAAGTTTAAATCAAATATGACTGGAAGATAATAGAAAACGCATGAATACAGAGTGTTAGTGAATTACAACAGGTTTCTGTTGCCAAAAATGTTCTGAGGGTCCACGTACTCCTTCACCGACTTGAGCATGCCGAGCCCCACGCCAGACACGCTCTCTTTCATCCATTCCTTCCGGAGTTTTCCCACTGCGAGAGAGAGAGAGAGAGAGAGAGAGAGAGAGCAGACGTGTGCGTGTAAGCGCTGGATGATGGATGTTGTGGGGTGGGTGGCACTGCTGAAACGCTGAGATGTTTTGCATGATGTGATTTATGGAGAGCAGCAGACTATCAAACTCATTATGCTGCCTGCGCTCCCAGCGGAGAGAGAAACTCTTCCTCTGTGTGTCTGTCTGTCTGCTTCTCTCGTGTTCAGAGTAAACACCACCAAACATACGTCAACGTCAACTACATCATCACACCACTTCACCAAAAAATAATCATTAACACATAAACTAACACCAAACAATGTATCAAAACTACTTGTAAGCACAATTCAAAAAATTATATGGCACTCAATCATAAAATGAAGGAATAAAATGAAGTAGATGCCAGGGTGTTGCGCTTATCTAAATGTTTTTAGCATTGTTAGGGTGTCATGAATGGTTGCTAGGTTGTTGCTTACTGGCTAAAGTCAAAAAAGCCCACTCTATTAATTACCAACATTAAAACCTATAAGCTGATGATTCATTTCATGTTATGGCCGATAAATGGCTGTAACAAATCAATTAAAGACACTCAAAACTTAAACCGTTTTAAATTCTTTAAGTGAATTTAGGCATCACAATATTATATTTTAGTTTTAGTTTTTATATTAATTCCAAGATTTGCTGAAGATTGCATTGAACAGTGTTATTAAATTGTTTATTAAATCATCATTAAATTATCATCAAGTCATTATTACTATTGTTGTTGTTATTATTAAATCATTATTGTGAACTTTAAGTGTTAGATGAAAGAAAAAGTAATCTAAATGCAAAAATAGGGAAAATGAACATGAACAATAACCTAATTTCAGCCAATGCAGATACATTTAAATGTCTTATCAGCCGAGATTCACACCTGAAATTATATTAATGGATAATAAAAATAAAACTAACTTCTAACAAGACTATAATATATAATATAATATAATAATATTTCTCCCACATCATTAAAACAATGACATGTCCTTTATGAGTGTTTGGTTATATAATACCACACAACATATTGTTTGTGAAAGAAATTCAATCATTAATTATTAAACCATTATCGATATTGTTAGTATTGTTACATTATTATATAATTATTGTTGTTTTTTTAATATGAATTTCATGTCTTAGATGAAGGAAAATGTACTCTCAATGCAAAAATAGGTGAAATGAGCATGATCAATAACTCAATATTAGCCATTACATTAAAAAAAGACATTCCCTAGATGTAATTCACACCTTTACTGTATGTTTCTATAAAACTAAAAATAAATTACATAATTTTTTTTATAAATTATAAATTAAAAAAAAAAAATTACAAAAACATTTATTGGATAATAAAAATTAAAACAATGTCCAAACAAGATAATGTAATTATATAATATAATACTGTTATGATTTCTTTCACAGATCATAAAAACAACGACATGTCCTTTATGAGTGTTCGTTTAATATAATATCACACAGCACATTGTTTGTGAGAGCAGCAGTTTAGGGAACTATGACGTCCCCGTCTCTCTGTGTGTCACACGCTTAATATGATTGATAAGCGAGCAGACGGCATTTCGTCATAATACTTTACTGTTTGAGAAGGGGCAGGGTTTAGGGCAAGGGCAGCTCACGATTGGCAACACCCCAACCCAGGACTCTCTCATACATATGCAAATAGGTCTTACTGCGACAGAACCAGTCACCTCGCACTAAAAAAAAACAGACACCAGCCCACCGAACGCACAGCAAGCCAATCAGGAGGAGCGTACATCGGCCCCTCTTTAAACCCCCAGTGGTGTATTTGTGTCTCTGCTGGGCAACAGACAGAAACAGAAGGAGGCACGACTGCATCATTGCCTCCATCACAGAGATAATTTACACATCTATCATCTCGCCATCAGCCCAAATTCACTACCCTGTCACTATTCATCTCTCATAACCACTTTCGCACAGCTGAGACATGCAAAAAACTCAAGCCAGACAAAAGCATAGGTGTGTGTCCAATATCGGCTGAATGAAGCGGAAGCGGTCTGAGTGTGTTTGAGGCTGATGCACTCGTTTGCCCTATAACCCCTGCTCTTCACCTGCACAAACACGCGCATGCTGTTCGTACTCCTACGCTGTCCTCAGGCGTGCGTTTACACATGCTGTGCTCCGAGACTCTGCCATCAGCTCAGAAGAAAGCTTTAAGCATGCCTGCATGGTGCCAAACAAACAAACCGAAAAACAAAACTCCAACAAGAATTCATCTAATCTGGGTCACGGCACCAAAAAATAAAACGTCGTACTTTGTAGCAGTCACATTAGTCTAAAACATATACTACTACTAAGGATGTTGGGCGGCAGAGGTGATTGTTGTTTTTGTGAGCGCTGGAAAGTTTTATTCATTTTAGTGAATCGGTTCATTTGAACAGTTCACTTCACAACTCACAAATGATTCACTGATTCAAATAATTTTTTGATTTTTTAGAGACATGACTTTCATAATATAGGGGGGGGGCCCTACTTTTTGTACTGAAATAAATGTTTAGTTAGTTCTGTTTGATGGGGTTGCTAGGTTTGTTTGGACAGTTCAATTCAATGAACTACTTACACAAATGATTCACTGATTTTAATCATTACTTTCAAAATGTTCTCGGAGGCCCTTCTGTTTTTGTAATTCATTTATTAATTAGTTTTGTTTGCTAGGTTCGTTGTATAATTTCAATGAATGAACAATGCAAAACTCCTGCTAAATTGACTCACTGATATTTTGAGACATCACTTTCATAATATAGGAAGCCCTATTTTTTTAGTGAAATAAATGTTTAGTTAGTTCTGTTTGATGGGGTTGCTAGGTTTGTTTGGACAGTTCAATTCAATGAACTACTTACACAAATGATTCACTGATTTTAATCATTACTTTCAAAATGTTCTCGGAGGCCCTTCTGTTTTTGTAATTCATTTTTTAATTAGTTTTGTTTGCTAGGTTCGTTGTATAATTTCAATGAACGTACAAATGACACTTACACAACTGATTCACTGATTTGATTCACTGATTTGATTCACTGAGAAGCCCATTCTTGTAATTATTTTTTTGTATTAGTTTTGTTTGTTAGGTTTGTTTGGTTGTTTAATTTTAATTAACACACAAATTACTGATTTTGTGAGACATCACTTTCAGTTTTAGTAGTGAAATACATGTTTAGTAAGTCCTGTTTAATAGGGTTGCTAGGTTCATTTGGACAGTTCATTTGAATAAACTTTTTAATTACACTAATGATTCTGTTCTCTTTGCTAAGGTAATGATTTGAATCATTACTTTTAAAATGTTCTAGAAAGCCCTTTAGTTTGCAAGGTTTTTGTTGTTGGTTAATTTCAATGAACACACAAACAACTCACTGACTCACACACATAAAAAACAAACAATATACGGATTCATTTGATTATTACTTCCAAAATATTATAGGAAACCCTACTTTTTGTAGTGAAATAAATGTTTAGTAAGTTCAGTTTGATAAGATTGCTAGGTTTGTAAGGAAAGTTAATTTCATTGAACTGCGTAAAGTAATGATTCTGTGATTCTTTTGAGTCATTACTTTTAAAATGTTCTCAGAATCCTTTCATTTTTGTAGTGAAATAAATGTTTAGTTAGTTCTGTTTGCTAGGGATAGGTGTTTTAACTAATCCATAGTGTTAAGTATCAATGTCAGCCACCTCCCAAAGTTATACAGTCAGATGACTGACAAATGCTTTGCAAATTGGTTTGACCAAATCATTAAAAAGGAGTCATTACAAAAAAACAAAAAAAACTCAATGAATTAGAAATTATTACTTTTGATCATTTATTTCTTGCTCTCCCTAAAGGCTGTTTGCATGGCCTCTCTTTAACCCTTTATCTTTAACAGAGCAGAAAATCTGTGTTAACTGTTTATCAGTTTAAAGGGATAGTTCACCCAAAAATGAAAATGTGGTGTTTATCTGCTTACCCCCAGGGCATCCAAGATGTAGGTGACTTTGTTTCTTCAGTAGAACACTAAATACTGTTCGGTTTCTGGCACAAACCGATCGTTTCGTGTCTTAGGACATCAATGTGTCGTCACGAGCCGCAGGGTATAATTTGGATTTGTCTGTGCATGTTTTTTTTCTCTCATAGATTTTGTTACCATTGCCATGCATTATAAGACTGACAGACTGCAACAGTTGGACTTAAAAATCATAATTTGTGTTCTACTGAAGAAACAAAGTCACCTACATCTTGGATGCCCTGGGGGTAAGCAGATAAACATCACATTTTCATTTTTGGGTGAACTATCCCTTTAATGACGTCCTTTTAAAGTGCAAAGGGCATCTTTTTGTTCGTTTCTTTTGCTTAGATGTTTGTACACATGGCCAACGTGTAACAAAGAAACGGTGTGCGCTTGTGTTTAAAGCGAGTGGAGGTCTGGCAAACGTGCTTGGTTGCATTCACAGCTCTGACCCACGGTAAACACAGGTTAGTAAACTGTGTCTTTCTCTCCTGCGCCCTCCCACCTCGCAAGCCCAGACTACATCTGTTTTTCCAGATACACGCACACACACTTCATTTGTCATGCTGTGATTGCGTGTAGACAAAAGGGCCTGTCGGCAGGCAGATAGTACCGCAGTACTGCTATTAATCACGATTACAGAGCACTCCCCCACCACACACACACACACACACACACACACACACACACACACACACACCATCAGCATGGTTTTCTTTCAGATCACAGTCAGGAAAGTTGATAAATATCAGCTAACAATTTCCTCTCTCATTTTAAAGGTACAACTCACTCAAAAATGTAAAATCGCCTGCACGTCTATTTTCTTTCTTAAGTGTAATATAAATGATCAATTTAGAATCTGATCTTTTCAGCAAATAGATCTGAATAATTCTCACAAATCTGATTGATCCAGTTCACAAGTTTAACTCACTGATTCGATTCGGTTGCAGTACGTGTCAGCTCACTGGAGGAGAAGATTGTAAGGTAATAATCTTAAATTTCTCACACAAATAATTTTTGATACATTTTTGGAACTTAATGTAAGCCTGAAACTACATTTTCTAAGTTATTATTCTTCAGAATTTTGTTTTGTGTTCCACAGAAGAAGAAAAAAGTCATTCAGGTTTTTGGAACAACATAATGGTCAGGAAACAACAACAGATCTGTAATCTTTGAGTGAACTCTGCCTTTAACTGTCCAGAATATAGCACTAGTGGTCGACGATATTGTTTTTTTGACAGCCGATGCCGATATCTTGGAAAGCAGGGTGGCCGATGGCTGATATAAAGCCGATATAATTGTATTTATTTTAATTAATATTTAAGAAATTTGAAATCGTTTGAAAATGGATTTAAAAACACATTTGTAAAATATTCATACTTATACTTTACATGACAAAGTATTTTTCACAAATAAATAAATATTTAATAAAAATATAATTAAAAAGGAAGTAAACTGTAACCAACAGAGCACTACGTATTCTGGGAAAATTTGATATTTTTTTCAAATAAAGCCAAGGTAACAAATTTTACATACAGCACACAGTGAAAATGACATGAATATGACAGTGGGCAAATGCATAAAGTGCAGCATTATTTGAAATCACGAATTTAATGTTTAAAGCATTCAATTTGCATGGACCGAAAGTCACGCAGAAAACACGCGATCATGCAGATCACTTCACAAGATCTCACAACTGGATTCGACTAATTTTGCAAGGTTTGTGAAATTAAATTTTCATTAGCCATTCAAAGATTTGTTTAAATGATATAAATGCGTGTTTGCTGAATGCTGAAGGGCAAATGAGAAAGTATTATAATGTTTGCCTTTCTAATACTAATAATATAAAAGCAATCGCTATAATACTTTTTGTATACATTTTATTTCCTTTGTTTAACAGCTCTATCTGATTATTAGACAGACTTCTATCCGTATTAGACAGAACTGTTAACGACGACGGCGAACAAGAGGGAGAATGTGAGCACTGTGTGCTCAGGCGCTGCTGCTCTCAGCGCCGTCAAAATAAAAGTCCCGCCTCGAACACATCAGCCAAACAGAATAACTTATCGGCCAATGCCGATATTTGAAAAATGCCAAATATCGGCCGATATATCGGTCGACCTCTATATAGCACTCGACCTCATGTAGGCTACAGTATGTGTGTGTGTGGCTGTGATAAATGAGTGTGGTGTTGTTTAGCTAGCAGCAGCCGGATGGTAATGTTGATAAGTCATCTAATAAACCAGGACAAACCACTGGAAACTATGAAATTCTCTTAAAAATAAAAATAAAGCTGAATTGTTGAGTCTAGACCAGGGGTGTCCAAACTCGGTCCTGGAGGGCCGGTGTCCTGAAGAGTTTAGCTCCAACCCCAATTAAACACACCTGAACCAGCTAATCAAGCTCTTACTAGGCATACTAGAAACTTAAAGGCAGGTGTGTTGAGGCAAGTTGGAGCTAAACTCTGCAGAACACCGGCCCTCCAGGACTGAGTTTGGGCACCCCTGGTCTAGACACAGAGTACTCTATAAGTTGTGTCCGTTAGAGATCAGAGTGAGGGAATATATTCATTTATTTCAGGTGATGTATGGTGAAATTCACCTCCATGGTGGTGAGACAGACTTCCTCCATTGGCTAGAATCTCCTCCCGGGCTGCATGCTACATAAAAGCAAAAAAAGAAACAAATTGTCAATATCTACTAGGGTTGGGAATCGAAAATCAATTCCAATTCCACTCATCAATTCCTGTGCGCGCATCTTTTTTTAGGTGGCTGTTAAAAATTTATTTGTCTTTAAATCATTCATTCAACAGATTCATTCAAAAACACTGATTCATCCAGTAATGAAACAAGTAAATATTGATTGAATCATTTTGAGATTGAATGAGATTTTGTTTAGTTCACAGTTCAGAACTGTGAGACAACAACAACCTTCATTTAAAGAAAAGAAAAAAAAAGTCTAAATTTATCCAGCTCTATTTTGCACACAAACAGCTCTTAATCAAGTCCAGTTTTTATGTAGACGGCTGATTTTTGTTCATGGCATTCAGTAGCCATTAAATGTTTTGCAAAAATAGAGACACAGAATAAATATGTTTGATATCTAAATGTTTGACTTCATTTTTTTTAACCACACTGGAATCGTTAAGAATTGAAATCGATAAGCAGAATCAGAATTGATAAAATGCCCAACCCTAATATCTACTTATTTTAAGCCAAAACCAGAACCATTTCTTTGTTTTGAATTTAACAGCAGTCCACTAAACCTACAGTTGAATCAGCACATTGTGATGGCTTTAAAATCGAGAAATACATTCACAGGTAATTATTGAGGAATACTGTGCTTGCTATCTTTCTTACTGTACCTACCTCCACTTGTTCATAGACGTGAACTGGATCACTCAGACCCCGGTAATTAAAGGCAAAATAGAAATACACACAAGCACCTGCATCATACGTCTGTGTAACTCTAGAAAGAGGGGGGAAAAAAATCAAGTTTCATGCTTTTTTTTTTTTTTAAGATGCACTCAGCAACTTTTTCCTATATTGACACCAAGTGGTGTGGATGTAGCATCAAGCAACAATATTATTTTTCAGGTCAGTTAGATGCAGAAATGTGCCATTAGCAGTCAGCCATCATTATTATAATTTTTTTTTAAATATATCTAATATTTTAAAATATCTATTGTCCTAAAATTTAATTTAACTTTTTATTAAAAATACTGAGTGCACTTTCATGTAATTATGAACAGTACACAAAATCTATGTTGTTGGGTTATTACATAAAAAGCATGCAAAATAAGTTGTACAGTTCATTTTCACTATCATGATACCAACTTACTATAAATTATAGATGGCATATCTATAGTGCATGTATCCGCCACTATGATTTCTTTATTTGACCAAGGAAGTCAAAAAGTCTAGATTCAACTAAAAATCAAAATTTAAATCAAACTAGAAATCACATTTTTGCTCAATTTCTCGTAGTTTTCTATTTTTATGTTGGTATACACACCTCTAACCACTGATCTGCGATAGGATCAGTAGAGTTCGATGTTTCTATAATTAGTTATCTTAATGTTTTTCCTGCTAAATCAGATTTACGGCTTCTGTGGGATCTTTTTTTGCCCCCAGAAAACCTCAAAACGAAAGGGAGGGACATTAACATGCTTTCTATCCAGGGCCTGCCTTTGTGACCCTTGACTTTGAGACAGTGAAAGTTTAAGGGCCGTGAGTTTGTGTTATCTGGTTTTGCAGAGGTTAAATGGCCACATCAATCATGTCACACACAGCTGGATAGCGAAAGACAGGAAATGAATGACTGAAAAATGCACTTCACCCCAGATCTCCCTCTCTTTCTGTGTGTGTGACGGTAAAGGTGAGGTCAGAATGAACACAGAGTTCATTAATCAATATATCAAATTGTGTCAAACTACATTTTTACAATTCCCCGAAGTTACCACCAACATTGGTAGGGTCTTTTGGGTAATTTATTAAGCATAATACTATATGTTAATATTCCAGATGATTGCTAGGTGCTTACTTATGGACAGCAAATCAAAAGTCAGAGAGATAGACGTGTGTGTCTGAGTGTGTCAGAAATAGAAGACGGTGTGTTGTGTATTTGTACTTAAATGTACGCTCGAACTCGAAGTGTGTGTGTGTGTGTACCTGCTTGTGGAGAGCGGAGGGAACTGTACTCCTCTCTCCTTACACTCTCTTACAATCCTCTCCTTCACATTCCTGCACAAGTCCAAAACCCTGAAAGAGAGGCAAAAACGATAAAAAGGCTACTGAATAATGTGTAAAAACTAGACAGAAGTGGCCAAAAATTTACCTACCAATTCACTCCTTACTATTATTCAAAAAAGTCCAAAACCCTGAAAGAGAGGCAAAAACGATAAAAAGGCTACTGAATAATGTGTAAAAACTAGACAGAAGTGGCCAAAAATTAACCTACCAATTCACTCCTTACTATTATTCGAAAAATGTTCAAAATAGTGTAATTGTTAAAGTTAAGACTATTAAATTACTAAAATAAATAGCACCAAAAAACAACAGTACAAAACAAAAGAAAACGCATATGTAAGACACTCGTATATTTGAGCTTTTTGTCTTGTTTCTTCTCACTCTAAACATTCACTCAACCAACTTCAAGAGATGAGTCTTAGGATGCTTTAAGTTGTAAAGACTTCACGTGAACCTGTACAGATTGTGAACTTAAAGCATTCAAGTGTGAAGTCTGAAAGTTTGTGTGTCTTTGTGGGAGGTCAAGGTTTTTCTTTTGACCTGGCGTCCTCGAAACCTTCCTACCTCCACTAAACCATTCAGACAGAGACAACAAAGCATCCAAGAGAGTGTGGGCAGCAGTGGGCGACAAACAGAAAGTGCACAGCGATGCAACAGTGATGGCAAAGCATCGCACTGTCTGAGCATTTACCTGTCCCAAGGCACAGACGTCTCAAACGACTCTCCGATCACATAGTAGTCCATTCCCAAATCCTGCACACGTACACATATGTTACATTAATGGACAGAACTTAACTCCATATTTGGGGGTTTTAGTTTCGTAATTGTTCACATTGAGAATAAATAATGTGTAAGCTAAAAGTTAATTCGAGTTCGAGCGTACATTTAAGTACAAATACACAACACACCGTCTTCTATTTCTAATATATATATATATATATATATATATTGTTGTTCAAAAGTTTAAGATCAGTAAGATTTTCTAAAATGTTTTTATTGATTTATTTTTTTTAAGTATTTTAATGTTCACCAAGGCTGCATTTATTTGATCACAAATACAATAAAACAGTAATATTGTTAATTATTATTACAATTTAAAACAGCTGTTTTCAATTTAAATATATTTAAAATATAATTTATTCCTGTGATTTGAAAGCTGAATTTTCAGCATCATTACTCCAGTCTTCAGTGTCACATGATCCTTCGGAAATCATTCTATCATTCATATGCTGATTTGCTGCTTAAGAAACATTTTTGATTATAATCAATGTTATGTTAATGGGGGGGGGTTAATATAAAGTTCAAAAGAGCAGCATTTATTTAAAACAGAAATCATTTGTAACATTATAAATGTCATTACTGTCACTTTTGATTAAGATTAATGTGTTCTTGCTAAATAAAGTGTTAGTTTCTTTCCTAAAAACAAAACTTACTGAAACCATGCCATGAAAACATACATTTAGGGCTAGACATAAAAAATAAGTTTAATGAAGGTGCATTTTTGAGTAGTTTGAAGTCTGGTGTAGTAATTAAGCAGAGTAAATCAGTGTGAGGAGCTTCATAACACACCCGCAGATATGCGATGACAAACGTCAGCATGTAACCCCTCTGACCGTTATCCTCTCCTGCTGCCAGACCCCTAAAACACACACACACACACACACACACACACACAACAGAGTACAGGTCACTGGGAAGTGAAGGAGAAAATATACATTATCAGCACAGTCAATGTTGCAAAAGAGAAATCATGAGGCGTTTGTGGTCCGGTGAACATTTCCTGCATGGACACACACACACACACACACACACACACACAGACAGACACAGACACACAGAAGCAGGGGATCAATAAGGTCAGCTGTGGGATTCCCCTTCTATCCATCACAATCAGCCTCTAATTAAATATTCTCAAAATCAACTCAAGCTTCAACGCAGAAATCATTCAATCTGTTCACTCGTCTCCTCACACACCCATCAGTGGCACTGAAAGAGCCGTGATGAATGAGGGAGGATGAAAAGACAGAGACAAACGCTCATGCTTCTCTATACAATCAGAGAGATCAGTTAAAGTCAGGGGTCACGACCCTTACTGGTGAAACAGTAACTCTGGCTGCATAGAAACAGCACAGATTAGAAGAACACACAAAAATGAGCGCTTTCTTACCCGAATTTGGCTGCGATGTCATAAACCTGTTTTTCGTGCTGCAAAACCTTCCCACGATCCCCTTCAAATAACAGCGTCGCGACACACAGGTGCTGCGGGTCGAAGCCTTTAAACTGAGAGCGGTATCGCACGGTTAGACATCAAAATTGATCAGTAGATGATATTATGAAAAATAAATTGTGACAATCTTTATCAAAATGTATGAGGCTTTGACATTCTCTGCCTCTAAAATTAGTTTTAATTTCTGTTCTTATTTCAAGACTGCGTGGGCGGGGGAAAAAAACAATGTCACCCAATAATATCATAGCCTACTTCACACGAGGCAATCAAATCAGAGGATAAAAATCAATAGCTATATTTCTGGCTTTGACTGCAGAATGACTGACTGAGTATTTCAGAGAGCAGAGCGGTGTAATAGCAGCATGGACAAATATTGAAATCCTTCAGTAGCTGTGATGTCAAGAGTAGCCAAAAATTGGCACGCCTACAGTTCATTATTCTGAAAATTTTTAAATAAAAATAGTAATATAAGAGTCTTCAAAATTATGTAATAACAAAAATGGAAGTATGGGAATTATGTAGTGAACAAAACACACACACACACACACAAAACAAAACACAATCTTTAATTTAAGCTTCTTTGCCTGATTCTGTTCACAGATTCAATCAGCCAACTTCATGAAGTGCACCCTGAGATGCTTTAGATGCTCTGCCTCTAAAATAAGTTTTCATTTCTGATTTAATTTCAAAGCCGTTTGGACAGGACAAAATAATATTAGGATGTAGTAAACAAAACAAAACAAAGCTAAAAAATTACAACAAAAACCAAAACTAAACTAAATCTTGGGATACTTTTAAATTGTATTAAGTGTATATGTAAGTTGCACATTTGACTCCTTTTAGCTCATAACCTGTTAATCTGATAATACTAAGAGCCAAAATTAGATGCCTTTAAAATCAATTTTAATATCTGATTTCATTTCAAGGCTGTTTGGGCAGGGAAAAAATAATATTAGGATGCAGTAAACAAAACAAAACAAACAAACAAAAATCAAACCAAAAACAAAACGCATAAAAACAAACAAAACAAAAATAAAAATACACAAACCAACCAAAAAATAAAACAAACCAAGACTAAACTAAACAAAAAACAAACCAAACCACAGAGAAAAAAAAAACTCATAAATTTGTTCACTCTAGCGATTCAATCAGCCAACTTCATGAAGTGCATCCTGGAACGCTTTTTAGAGCTCTGCCTCTAAAATAACTTTTTATTTCTGATTTAACTTCAAGGCTATTTGGGTGGGATAACAGAATATTGCTTTAGTGTGTTTTTGTCCAAAAAACACAAAAATAAATACATAAATAAAAAATTATAAAACAAACAAACAAAAAAAACATTTATATTTAAGGCAAGACATTGCAGGCAAAAACATTGTTTTTCATGCACCTGTCAATTTTGCGATTTTTGGCTTTTCATGAAGTATTTTTTCAAAATAGTGGAAAGAAAACATCCAAAAATCACCTTTAAGTGTTTCTTTTATAACACTTTATTTATTTGTGTCCGTAGATTTCAATTACAGTACATATCTTTAAAGGCTGTTTTCTCAAAATGAGATTTTTCTCCTGCACTGAGCCAAAAATCTCCACTTCAGAAATACATACATACCTTAAACTTTAGATAGCAAACCGTTTTCTTACTATATATATTCTGAAGGTTTTTGCAGAGGAGTTCGCCTGGTTGTATACAACATTTTATTTCTAAACATATGGCATTTTATGGTGTTTATGAAGTGATCAAAAGATATATCCGTGTTCCTGTGGCTCAGTGGTAGAGCATTGCGTTAGCAGCACAA
>NW_015505469.1:909924-913760 GCF_001515645.1 Sinocyclocheilus grahami | reverse complement strand
CATTCATAAGCTCAACAGACTCGTGTGTGATTGGTTATAATGCAGAACACTGTAACAACGCGGAAAAAGAGGCATGATGCAATATTGAGCAGATCTAAATTTAATGCTGCAGTCAACACTTTTCATTTCAGCCGTAATGGATTTATTTTAACTGTGCAGCGGCATTTTTGTCCATACTTGTAGTTCTACAAGTGAAAACCGAGGATAGCGCGGATATTACGTCATTGATAGGCGACCGTGACCATGGAGCAACAGGGACGAGCCAATTTTTAAAACTGGAATTTCTCTGGATTTACAAATCCTTGGGAATTTTTTGGAATCATGCAAGTACACAACTGCATGAAATGCATAACACTGTGCAAGTGGTTTTTGGATATTTTATTACAAAAACCTTACATATTGTGCCTAAGTTTTTTCCTTTTTTTTTTTTTTTTTGGTAGTTTTGCATTTATTATTTTTTGCATCCAATCTTTTGCTTTTGGATTTTTGCATCAAAGTAAAAAAAAATAAAAAATCTAATAATAAATGAACAATCTGAGTTGCAGTTCCTTTAATTTCTTAATGTATTAAAAGTAATTCACTGAATTACACCAAAACAGCCATTGCCACAGTTATGTAATGTTTAAATATATTTTTTTCTTGAATTTCATCAATATACACTACCATTAAAAAAAGTCATTTTTATTTAAATTTTTTTAACAAATAAATACTTTTATTCTGCAAGGATGCATTAAATCAATCAAAAGTGACAGTATTTTATAATGCAGACTCTTATAATGGTAAGAAAAAAAAAATGCTGTTCTTTTGAACTTTCTAGTTATCCATTTCTATTCTAATCCTGAAAAAAAAGTTTCATGGTCTCAAAAAATAAATAAAATAAATATGTAGCACAAAAGTTTTTCAACACTGATTAGAAATGTTTCATGAGCAGAAAAACAGCACATTAGACTGATTTCTGAAGGATCATGTGACACTGAAGACTGGAGGAATGATGCTGAAAATTCAGCTTTGCATAACAGGAATAAATGACATTTTACCATATTTTTTAAATTGAAAACAGTTCATTTAAATTGCACTAATATTTCACAATATTCTCAATAATTCACAATAAACTATTTTTACTGCACTGAACATATAAATGTAATAAATGAACTAGTGTACTTCACCATGATGTAAAATTACTTTATTCTGAGACATACTTTTTTGGTCATACACTTTGTGGTACAGTAATGTTTACACAGAACAGATTTTCAGTCATTTCAGTCACATTCAGCCCCAGCGACCTTTAATTTGTGAGGATCCAAACCCTTACAACACCATTCTGAGATTACACAGCCATTGCGTCTGAACGCATAACAACACTCATTATCTCCCCTTTCTTCTGGTTGCGATTATAACACACACACATAAAAATAATACAGCCACACTTCTGGGCTTAAAGAGTGTGCATGCTGCAAAAACCATCAATGATTACAGAGAATGGAGTCTTCATTAAAGATTCAATACATCTCTCTGTCTCTCAGAAGTGCACCGTCGATGAAAACACAGGAGTTAATGAGATCCCTGGGGACGGGGAGGACTTTTCCAGATATATCTGGCAACCCCTCACAAATTCCCCCACATCTCCGCATGTAACGTTATAAACCTCGGCTGCACTGTGAGCTTAATTGCTGCCAGGGTCATTTTTCATTGTTCCTGAATTGTGTGTTTGTGCATTCGCTCGCTGCTCAGCTGGTAAAATAATGATCAATTTCACTTTATACGAGGTGGCGCGAGTGGGGTTCCTTCAGAGATAAATTACACCAGACCAAATTAAACCACTTGATGTAATGAATACACAAAACAACAACAACAACAACAACAAGTACTAAAAACCAAAACAAAGCTCTCAAATGCAAAATCTTCCAATTCATCTCAGTGGAGTGGAATATGAAAACAGAAGCCAGAAATGCCACATTTCTCAGTTTTCCCATATTACATAACCAGCTCATAACACTCAGGTAATATTCGGTTATGAATAAACAGCACTGCTGGATATTACGTACCTGTCAATGACGGTACAACACAACAGAAACAAGAAATAGTCTAACTAAACAGAGATGTCATTTAATTCAATGTGGTGGAAACGGTGTTTGTGATTGTCATTTTCAATTTCTATTCATAAAATAATCCTGAAAAAAAAGTATTAGAGTTTCCAAAAAAATATCGTGCTCTGAAAATAATAATAATAAAGTAATTATTATTATTATTATTGTTATTAAGCATATTATATGATTTCTGTAATAAATAATGTTATTTTCTAACACAATTTATTAAAATATCAATACCTTCACTCTCACATCTACCACTGTCTGTTCCGGTATTTTGTGTCACGCATGAATCAGCAATTGTACATTAAATCTGTACATTAAAATTTGTTGGTCCAGCAGTAATGTTTGAACGTTGAGTACAACAGAACCCAGGTTCTAGCTTTACATAACACACGTTATCTGAGGAATGACAGAAGGGGTGAAGGGAGGAAGCTGCAGCATGAGTGTTCAGGACCATGAATATTTTTGAAATACACACTCCATCTTTAACACATAACTGTGAATGTAAATGCAAGACATTTCTTCCCAAGGCAGACAGGTGACTGCACGTGTAACTGCTCTTTCCTGAGGTTTGTGTGATTGGCTGGAGCAGTGCTGATCTGATATTTTACATCCCTAATCCTACCCAATACCTAAACTTAACAACTGCCTTAATAACTATTAATAACCAAGTGATTTCAGGTCATATTGATTTCCACTGTATGGACAAAAAAAGTCAATGCGACCCCGAAACTATTCGGTTACAAACATTCTTCAAAACATCTTCTTTTATGTCCCACAGAAGAAAGAAACTCCTACAGGTTTGATCTTAAAGGCACAATATGTGTCAGACTCTGTTCCGTGTCGGTTTTCTTCCCCCACGTGCTCCAGGTTATGTTTGTCCTTATTTGGGTATCTTCCTGTTCCTGTCATCATAGTTCATTAGTTTCTCCCTGTGTCTCATTATTAGTTATCCTCCTCACCTGTCTACCCCTCGTTATCTGCCCTATTTGAGTTCTAGCCCGTTCTGTTCTCCTTGGTCCGGAATTGTAGAGGTCTACTCTTGCTACGTGTGTTTTCCTTGTTCCCTGGATGTGATTAAAATCTATATGTATGAATTCCACTCCTCGTCTCCTCGCTCCTTCGTCTCTGTGCTCCTCACAGTAGCGCCCCGTGACAGAATTCCGGACCGTGACAATAAGCGGCGCCCCTTCTCCCTGTGTTTGTTTTTGAAAAGTGTTTTGTTTTCCTGTTTGTTTCTCCCCGCTAAAATGGAGGAACGAGCGATGTTCATCGCAGCTCCTTCAATGGGGAGACCCTGGTGACGAAGTTCCGGCTCGGGATCACATACCATCACCCCGCGGAGCCGGTCGCGGCATTCTCAACCCCTCCGCCGGCCGCTCTGATGTCAAGTTCGCCAGCCGCGGCATTCTCAAGCCCGCCGACCACGCCCTTCACCCCGAACCTAAAGGGGAATCGAAGGAGAAGGCGGTCGGCTCCAGCCCCAGAGCTCGTTCCAGTGTCGACTCCAGCCCCAGAGCACGTTCCAGTGTGGGCTCCAGCCCCAGAGCACGCTCCAGTGTGGGCTCCAGCCCCCGAATCTAGGAGGAGGGCTCCTGTTCCCGAGTTTAGCCCAGTGAGGGCTCCAGTCACCGAGTTTAGCCCAGAGAAGGCTCCAGTCCCCGGAGTGTAGCACAGAAAGGGCTCCAGTTTCCATGTCGAGTCCAAGGAGGGCTCCAGTCCCCAAGTCAAGCCCAGGGAGGGCCA
>NW_015505469.1:901090-909703 GCF_001515645.1 Sinocyclocheilus grahami | reverse complement strand
CCATGGTCCCTGAGCTCCCTGTGCCGCCATGGTCCCTGAGCTCCCTGCTCCGCCATGGTCCCTGTTCCGCCATGGTCCTTGAGCTCCCTGCTCCGCCATGATCCCTGAGCTCCCTACTCCGCCACGGTCCCTGAGCTCTCTGCTCCACCATGGTCCCTGAGCTCCCTGTGCCGCCATGGTCCCTGAGCTCCCTGTGCCGCCATGGTCCCTGAGCTCCCTGCTCCGCCCTGGAGGTATTCCCCATGTCCCAGTCCTGCACCAGCCTCCAGGGCGCCCACCGGGAGGGGGGCGGGGGAGTGGGAGTAATGTCAGACTCTGTTCTCTGTGTCTGTGTGTGTTTTCTTCCCCCACGTGCTCCAGGTTATGTTTATGTCCTTATTTGGTTATCTTCCCGTTTCTGACATCACAGTTCATTAGTTTCTCCCTGTGTCTCATTATTAGTTATCCTCCTCACCTGTCTGCCCCTCGTTATCTGCCCTATTTGAGTTCTAGCCCGTTCTGTTCTCCTTGGTCCGGAATTGTATATGTCTACCCTTCTTGAGTTCACAACTGTCCAGAAAATCAATATTCGTGATGGTTTTTATGTTGAATTTAATAAATCACATAAGCTATCACATGACTTCACAAGTCACATGGACTACTGCCGTTTTTATTTTTTGTTCCTTTCTGAAGGCAGCTGTAGTTATTATAAAATGTCATTGTAAAAGAGCTGTGTAAAGACTCCACATTTATGTTCCACAAAAGAAACTAAGTAATATTAAGAAAAAACAAAACTCACCAAACTGAAATTGCTCGTTGTCCATTAGCCGAATGGATGCTGGAGCGCATCTCTGAAACAAAAATAAAGAAAATGTTTACATGCTAAAGCATGTTACCATCATGCTGAAACAACATGCTCAAAGCATCATTTTAGTGACGTGTTAAAATGTGCTTAAACATGCTAAAAACATGCTTAAAACATGTTTGCAAAATGTTAGCGATGGACAAAAGCTAAAACGATGCAGGTAATGTGCTAACATGCTAGTGTCATGCTAAAACATGCTGCGGACATGGTAAAATCTGCTATAAACATGCTAACAACATGCTAGCAATGTGGTAAAACCCTATGACAGCAACAGTAAAGACATTCATAAAATTATTGCTATTCAAGTACATGCTGTTCTTTAGAACTTTCTATGCAAATAATAATTTTGAAAAATTATCACGTTGACAAAATTAAGCAGAAAAATGTTTTTTAAACACTGATAATAATAAGAAATGTTTCTTGAGCAGCAAGTCAGCATATTAGGATGATTTTTGAAGAATCACGTGACATGCCTTATGAAACTTATTAACTATGATTAACCATAGTTTTATTATAGTAAAAGTGTACTAAACATGTTTTTTTTCTGGGCGGGCTAATTGCCATTTTACTACAAATACCATGGTTAAAATATTGGTTAGTGTAGCAAAACCTTATGTTAATTTGTGTTTACCATGGTTTAACTACATAACCATGTTTTTGATTGTTTGTTTGTTTTTTTGGTAAAATGGTGTTTCATTTTCATAAGGGACTGAAGACTGGAGTAATGACGCTGAAAATTCAGCTTTGAAATCATGGGAATAAACTACAGTTTAAAATGTATTCAAATAGAAAACATTTTAAACTGTAATATTTCACGATATTACTGCAGCCTTGGTGAACACAAACTTCATTCCAAAAACATAAAAAAAAGAAAATCTTACCAATCCCAAATTTTTGAATGGTAATGTTCTGGTAATTTGTATCAGCAACCGGTTATAACATCATTTTGAAATCAGCATCACTCAGATTGAGTCCCATGCAGTTTTTTTGAGTCCCATGCAGTCCTGCACTGACCTGTCTGGCCACCTCTCTCAGGCACGCCACACCCTGCTGGAAGTTTGGGAAGACAACGGAGCCGTACTTCTGATACTCAGGAATGGGTCGGATCTTCAGTGTCACTTCAGTCACCACTCCCAGAGTTCCTAAGGAGCAAGACACATGCTCAATCAGCTTAAACATATGGGAACCATGTGGTCACAAGGAATATCACAGCAGTAATTGGTTTTAAGGTTTGATCTGATTCACTATTACGGTCTCACAGTCACAGGATGTCAGAGAGTTAAATGTGTATGCAACACACTCACACACATATGAATGGAGCCCCTGGCTCTCTGCAGGAGATCTGCGTGTTCATTTTCACCTGAACGCTCAAGTTTCTTCCGCTCCAAAAGGAAGCAGAGAGATTTACAGACTGTGTTCTGTGACATAAAGCAGGTCAGTATCAAACGGCACACTGGGGGGAGAGCAGAGCCACCGAGGGCACAAACCAGCATGACCTCTGACCCCTGAGGGAAGCCCTGCGTCTGCAGCTCTGAGACTGGGCTTCTAGACTCATTACTGACAGCCCAGAGCGAGCGTGCGTGTGAGTGTGCAACACTGGTGATAAAGTCCTGTGGAGAGTGACACCAGTGAGACCGTATGTGAGCAGAACAAACCTCAGCAACAACATGCCACTCATCCTCATCCTTCACTCATAATCTTCATTACAATGTCAAAATACTGGAAGAACTGGTACAACTCATGTTTGAAATTTTTAAAGAAAAAGACTAACAGTAAGAGTAAGTTACCTTATCATACATGATAAAAAAAATATAAAGGTTTAACGTTGCATTATATAGAATTTTACTGTAAAATACTGCCAATATTATATTTTTTTAGAAGTAAAAATGAATTGTATAATTTTTGGTGAAAAAAGGTAAATGTTTTAACATCACCTATATAACTATACTGTAAAATACTGCCAAATGTATCGCTTTTAGAAGTAAAAATGAATTAATGTATAATTTATGGTGAAAAACAGTAAAAAGTAAAGAGTTAACATCACAGTATATGTAAGTTTACTATGAAATACAATAAAATTATAGTTTTTGGAAGGGAAAACTGAATTTTCATATAATTTTTGGCGAAAAACCGTAAATGTTTTAACATCACCTACATAATTATACTGTAAAATACTGTCAAATCTATGTTTTTGGGAGTAAAACAGACTTATATAAATTATGGTGCAAACAGTAAAAGTAGATGATTTATATGTAATTTTACTACAAAGTACTGTCAAATGTATGTTTTCTGGAAATAAAAACTATGATTTGCCAGATTAATTAGGGTAGAAAACAGAAGTTAAATGTAAATGGTTTAACATACGTAACTTTACTGTAAAATACTGTATTAATGGCTTTTGAAAGTATCATTATGATATCTACTGATTATAACAACTATATGAATTATCATATCAAAAACAGTAAAGGCACATTCCCAGAAGTTCCTGCATGACACAGCGCATATGATTATATTTTATTTAAATAGTTCACTTTTTCCTATTTTTATCAGGAGTGTCCTTTAGGGTGTTTTGCGTTACAATCTATGAATGTTTGCTGCATATTTTAGAGTAATGAGTGTTACCATAATGGTGTTTTGTCTTTGTGTGTGTCCCAGTCCCTGTTTATTTTCTATTCAATAGTAGTGGAAATTTTTCACAAACAGGATCCTTATGAATTTTCATATAATTTTTGGCGAAAAAACGTAAATGTTTTAACATCACCTACATAATTATACTGTAAAATACTGTCAAATCTATGTTTTTGGGAGTAAAACAGACTTGTATAAATTATGGTGCAAACAGTAAAAGTAGATGATTTATATGTAATTTTACTACAAAGCACTGTCAAATGTATGTTTTCTGGAAATAAAAACTATGATTTGCCAGATTAATTAGGGTAGAAAACAGAAGTTAAATGTAAATGGTTTAACATACGTAACTTTACTGTAAAATACTGTATTAATGGCTTTTGAAAGTATCATTATGATATCTACTGATTATAACAACTATATGAATTATCATATCAAAAACAGTAAAGGCACATTCCCAGAAGTTCCTGCATGACACAGCGCATATGATTATATTTTATTTAAATAGTTCACTTTTTCCTATTTTTATCAGGAGTGTCCTTTAGGGTGTTTTGCGTTACAATCTATGAATGTTTGCTGCATATTTTAGAGTAATGAGTGTTACCATAATGGTGTTTTGTCTTTGTGTGTGTCCCAGTCCCTGTTTATTTTCTATTCAATAGTAGTGGAAATTTTTCACAAACAGGATCCTTACGATGAACTCCAATTCATCAAGTGGCTTTCTATTTTACCACCTTTATTATTATTATGGTGGTTATCAGTACATTCTAGGCTACAAAGCAGATTTTGGTAGATGGTAGTAACTTGGTATATTAATTAACACTATATCACTCAATAAAATTTACAATTCTAAAAAAAAGTTTATACAATCCCGTAATATCTCAAACATTGTCACAGTAACAATTTTATGATGAATTTCTTTTACTGTAATTTAACAGGATATCTTTACAATGATAACAGACATCACTTAGGTTGTATTTAACCCTGAATATTCCTTTAAACATGCCAATATCCCAGTTTACCATCAAACACACACTCACACTAACACTCACACCTCTGAGATGGGAATCCTTACATCTAAAAGATCTCATGACCCCCGTAAAAACAACAACAATAACTCAGTCATCTGAACTTTAGCGTGTCAGAGGGGGAAAAGGTGAAATGGGCCTTTCTTAAGTGTCTAAATGCCCCTGACATTACAAAGCCATTAAAGAAGCCAGATGTCCTTCCTAATGGAATCATGAATGTTTAATTGATGCAGATTAATCCCGGGAAATATTCATCCTCCCACAAAGAATTTAAATGAGCCATAAAAAGCTTCACAGATCATTTTATCAAACACAACGATTATGACCCATTTTCAGGTCAGTTCAGGGCTTCATGAACGGCTAAATGGCTTTTTAGAGAGACAAATTAATAACAACATCCTTTCTTTGGATAAGGGTGATACATTTAAACAGCATCATGACACACATAAGATATCAAGCACATAGTTCTGACTTGCTGCCCTCTCTGAGGAGAGTACATGAAACATTAGATCATGACAGGCATTAAAAGCTGGTTTCACTGCCCTCTACTGGCTCACAGGAAAGCCCAAACATAGTCTCAGTTTCGGACTCTCCGCTGATCATCTGACTGCACACAAAACAGGAAAGCACTTTTGAAAATCACACGTTTCAGCCAGGTGGCATGACTTCTGGGAGGAAGAACTATGGACTTACCAAAGTTTTCCAAGACTTGAGGAACTTAAAGGAATAGTTCACCCAAAAATGTGCATTTGATGAAAATTTACTCACTCTCAGACCATCCAAGATGTAGATGAGTTTGCTTGAAATGTAGCATTGCATCACTTGTTCACTAGTGGATCCTCTGCAGTGAATGGGTGCCGTCAGAATGAGAATCCAAACATCACAGGGGGTGGGACTTTTTTACTGGAGGAAGCGTTATTATGGATTATAGACTCATATTTTAGCCAGAAGTGATGGTTTAAAGTTAAAGTATCTTAATGATGTATTTGTTCCTTACGAACACACAGTTTTTTACTTCACAAGATGTTAACTGATGGACTGGAGTGGTGTGGATTGTTTGTGGATTATTGTGATGTTTTTATCAGCTGTTTGGACTCATTCTGACGGCACCCATTCACTGCAGAGGACCCATTGAAGAGCAAGTGATGCAATGCTACATTTCTCCATATCTGTTCTGATGATGAAACAAACACTATACATCTTGGATGGCCTGAGGGTGAGTAAATTTTCAACAAAATTGGGTGAACTATTCCTTTAAATGTTCAGTTTGCTTAATTGAGCGCTGTATAATTTGTTTTCAATTTATATATCTTTAACTGTCACTTTACATGTTGGTCTCTTCCTATCGAAGCGTGTGATTATTGCTTTGAAAAAAATGTCAGAATGGCTTCAGGCTGATATGACTGCAGCTCTGCAAGAGAAGCCCAGACAGGGCAACATGACCTTAGATAAAGATTTTTTTTTTTTAAGATTGCTTAACAAATCTCTCTGATTAAGAGGACTGTAAGAAAAGTGACTGATAAGAACTCTCACGACAATATAAACACCCTTATTATGCTTATCACTATCTGTGACCCAACCAATGTCAAACTAACATCAGTGTGCACAATGAGAAGAGGATCCACTAAGAACAGATACTACAGATTGAGATCCTTACTGTAGTATTCTCAAGTTGTCTACTTTAATTTTTAGGTGTACACTAGGAAATGTGTACAGTGCACAAGACTTACATTTTGTCATCAGGATAGTATATGCTATGCTCACAGTCCAATTTTCACATACAATAATCAATTGGGGAAGTCGTGGCCTAATGGTTAGAGAATCGGAGTCGTAACCCAAAGGTTGCGGGTTCGAGTACCGGCAGGGATTGTGGGTGGGGGGAGTGAATGTACAGCACCCTCTCCCACCTTCAATACCACGACTGAGGTGCCCTTGAGCAAGGCACCGAACCCCCAACTGCTCCAAGGGGGCCGCAGCAAAAAAATGGCTGCCCACTGCTCCAGGTGTGTCATCAGGATAGTATATGCTACGGTGTGTGTGTGTTCACTGCTGTGTGTGCACTTTGGATGGGATGAATGCAGAGCACTAATTCAGAGTATGGGTACCATACTTGGCCACATGTCACGTCACTTCAAATGCAGTATACTTGGAAAGGTTATGTGTTCAGCTGTACATCACACGCTAAACATTCACATTAAAACTGAAGTATACTTGTAGCTTTTTTTTTATTTTTTATAAATGTAATTATTTATTTGATTATTTAGGGATCAAAAAGGATTTGAACTGAATCTGAGGTCGCCCAATAAATGCAATCGCTAATCACCTCCAAATTGAGAAATTTTACATGGAAACAAAATGAAAGCTATTCAACATTAAGGATTTGTTCGAAATGTTCTTAATTGTCATGAAATTAAAAACATTCATGGTCTTAAAAATAGATCTTGTTTTCTTTTATCACTATTATAATTTTTTTTTTTTTTTGGAGGGTAAATAAAAGCCAGACGTCAAACATGTTCTTGACACATTTCTAGAGATTCAACTGATCCTTACAGATGCATTCCTCACACAAAACATCACGAGTCCGTACCCTCTGAGCCCAGTATGAAGTGATGTATGTCGGGGCCGGTGGACATGCGGGGCCCCAGACAGCTCTTCTCAATCACTCCTCTAGGGGTCACCATCTTTATATGCACCACCTGGGAACACATGAGATCACAGGTACCCTGAATGACCTCCAACAATGCATCTACACTGCAGGACTGATGTGAATGAAACCTCTGAAGTGTGTGAGCGTGAATGTGAACTCTGTCCCAGACCTGAGTGTGTTGAGAAATGGGAGACATACCAGGTCCTCAATGTTGCCGTAGATGTTTTTCTTCATGCCTGACGCCCGTGTGGCCACCCAGCCGCCCAGAGAACTGAACTCCATAGAGTCCGGCTCGTGGCCCGTACAGAAACCACGCTCATTCAACTATAAATCACATAAAAAACACAAAACAACCTCAACAGAAATTTACCAAACGAGTGATGCATTATTTTCTGTGCATAATATTTTTCAATAAAATAAACTTTATTAATCAAACTCATTAAGTAATTTTTTTTGTCTAAATAATACAGTATCTGAAAATTCAGTCTTGAATCAATGAATTGATTCACCTTGATATTGTTCCAAACCTGTATGAGTTTCTGTCTTCTGTTGAGCACAAAAGAAGATATTTTGAAGAATGTTGGTAATCAAACAGTTGTCGGTAGCCATTGACATCCATAGTATAGAGGGAAAAAAAATCTATGGAAGTCAATGGCTGCCGTCAACTTTTGGGTGACTAGCATTCTTCAAAATGATTATTTTGTGCTCAACAGAAGAAAAACGCTCATACAGGCTTGGAACAACTTCAGGGCGAGTAAATGATGACAGATTTTTCATTTTTAGGGGGAACTATAGTAAAAAAAAATTATATACTACAATGTATTCAAAATACATTTATTTAATGCTAAGTATGCTATACAAATACATTAAAGGGGTCATATGATGCGATTTCAATGTTCCCTTTCTCTTTGGAGTGTTACAAGCTCTTGGTGCATAAAGAAGATCTGTAAAGTTGCAAAGACTAAAGTCTCAAATCCAAAGAGATATTCTTTATAAAAGTTAAGAGTCAACCACTCCTACCTAAAACGACTCCTTCTAACACGCCCCCACATGTCTACATCACTATGTGGGAAGATTTGCATAAAGCCGCCCAAATGTTCACGCAAAGAAAGGCGGCGTAACTTTTATTCTCGCTGTAGTATTGTTTCTGCCGTGTGTTTCGTTATGAAAGCGAAACTACTTTGTTTGGTCTTCCAAAAGAGGACACAACTAGAAATCAGTGGTTAAGTTGTATTTACAACACCGTTCCAGAAAAGTTCAACCCAAATATTCAGATGTGTGCAGCACATTTTATGGAGGACGAGGACTGTTTCCTGGGAGAGTAGCCTACAATGCCTGTGTCTGTTTCTATAAAGTGGGGAAATTCCAACTTTACAAGGACAGTCCGGCGCTTCTGACTCACAGACTGTAAGTACGTTTTCATATTTAAAGAATTTGCCACTGACGATTCAAAAGCGAGTTTTGAG
>NW_015505469.1:880177-901036 GCF_001515645.1 Sinocyclocheilus grahami | reverse complement strand
CACACACACACACACACACACAAATACCACACCAGACCATCGGCACCAGTGCCATATTTCGACATGAGTTTGATGGGACCATCTGCTCCGTGTGTTTTGGTGGACAGACAGGATGGCACAAGCAAATGGCCTTTTTTTTACCCTTCAGCATTAAAATAAATGCTGGCACACACACACGTTTGTTTTTGTGAATTGTGGGGACTTTCCTTAGACTTCCATTACTTTTATACTGACCAAACCATATTTTTTATCCCCTAACCCTAAACCTACCCCTTACAGAAAACCTGTTTGCATTGTTACACTTTCAGATAAACATAATTTACTATTTTTAAATCATTTTTTTCCCTCGTGGGGACTGCAGGCCGTGGTCATATATGTATATATATATATGGGTTTTATAATAAAAAAACAAACACAATATATATTTATATATGTGACCCTGGAGCACAAAAGCAGTGTTAAGTCGCTGGGGTATATTTGTAGCAATAGCCAAAAATACATTGTATGGGTCAAAATTATTGATTTTTCTTTTATGGCAAAAATCATTAGGATATTAAGTAAAGATCACGTTCCATGAAGATATTTTGTAAATTTCGTACTGTAAATATATCAAAACTTAATTTTTGATTAGTAATATGCACTGCTAAGAACTTCATTTGGACAACTTTAAAGGTGAGTTTCTCAATATTTTGATATTTTTGTACCCTCAGATTCCAGATTTTCAAATAGTCGTATCTCGGTCAAATACTGTCCTATCATAACAAACCATACATCAATGGAAAGCTTAGTTATTCTGCTTTCAGATGATGTATACATCTCAATTTAAAAAAATTGACCCTTATGACTGGTTTTGTGGTCCAGGGTCATATATAAATTAAAACCGAATGCTTTTAATTTAAATGAAATGGTTATGGTAGTGTGGTTGTAAAACCAGTGTGTGGATGACTGACCTGTCTCTCCAGATCCTGTCCGATGATCCCAGCCTCCACATGAGCTGTTAGATTCTTCTCGTCAATCCACAATATCCGGCTCTAAACAAAAGGAACAAATAACTGAATATGAAAGATCACTCAGGGAATCCTCTAGTTTTAACATTCAATTCAAGAGGAGTGCATTTTCCACAAACAGGGGGGGCAATAAAATATATAACAGAGCATGGACGTCTAAATGGGACGGTGCACCCAACAATGAAAATCCAAATCAGATATTTTAAAGAAAGTCTGTTTACCACTGACCTTCACTCAAAATATCTTCTTTTGTGTTCAGCAGAAGAAATTAAGTCACATAGGTTTGGAACAACGTGAGGGTGAGTAAATGATGACAAAAATGTCCTTTTTGGCTGAAGTTTCAGCATCATTACTGATCTAGAATAATTTCTTATTATTATCAATGTTGAAAGTCTTTGATGAATATAAAGCTCAAAAGAACTAGTGATCAATTTCTAAACTCACTACTAAATAAAAGTATTAATTTCTTTCAAAACAAAAAAGTCTTCGACTCTCAATTCATCATACGAGTGTTGCATTTTAAAACAAATGCAAGTCAGAAATCAAAAACACGAAGGGTCAAGAAGAATACAACAACTTTTAAAGATGTTCTGAGAGCCCTGCGTTTCATCATGAGAACATACCTTACGTGAAAATCCCCCAAGAAGTAAATCTGATTTAACATGACTCTAAATCAACCTCATAATAAAGACATCCTTAAGGTGAATACTGGACTACAAAAAAAAACAACAACAACAAAAGCAACATTGTGTATGTGCATACAGAATTTTAATTTTTGGGATAATTATCCCTAGCGTTCAAACTATATAAATACAGCTTAAACTCTGATTTTGTAAAATGTTATTTTCTATCAAAGACAAAACAAATATACAAAATGAAAAAAAAAAAAAACAGTGTGTGGCCAAAAACACACAAACACAGTAAAATGTGAGATACACTGGAACAAATCCTACAATACAGTAGGTATAAAGGCTAATTATAATGACTGGAATAGACTAGAACGAGAGAGGGAGAGAGATTTTGGTTAAAGTGCAGTAGTGTTGACATTGTGAGCGTGTTCGCAGGTCTCCCTCAAACCACATGTCAAACTGATTCACTGCCGCTAAACTCAGCCCACATATCTCAGCTTAGCGAGTCAGGACAGAGAGAGGTCACTGTGTGTGTGCGTGTGTGAGTGTGTGTGAGTGTACGTGTGTGTGTGTGTGAGAGAGTGTGTGTATGTGTGTGTGTGTGTGTGTGTGTGTGAGAGAGTGTACGTGTGTGTGTGTGTGAGAGTGTACGTGTGTGTGTGTGTGTGTGTGAAAGAGAGAACCACAGCAACACAAACCACTGCTTTCAGTCTCGTCTGATCTGTAATAACTCTGACTTTCTGAGAATCAGCTGGATTTTGTCCCCTTGTTTCCACAGGGGTTAAATGCACTTCAGGAACCCACCTCGTCTCCACAGGTGGCTACGCCCCTCGGCTATCAATCACGCCACTGCGCTCATAAAACAATCGCGCTTATGACTCGCTGCCTTTCATGTGCGTGGCCCCGCGAGCCCTAAAAGAGGCCAGCCAAGGTCAGAGCAGCAGATGAAGTATGTGGAGAGGGGAAAACGAGAGAGAAAGTGCAGGAGAGGGTAAAGTAAAGAAGAGAAGTACAGAAAGGTACAGTATACAGAAAGCTCTGTAGGCATGGCCATTTAATATATGCAACATAAATACACACACACGGGTGCTAAATGAGTGTCAGTATGTCACACCTGCATGCAGGGCCGCTGCTGGCCAAATGGGTGCCCTAAGCAGAATTGTATTATTGTGCCCCCTCCCCCAAATATTATGAATGTAAAAAAAAAAAAACTACAGGGGTCAAAACAGAACTTTAATAAAATATAAAGTAAATAAATAAATTGTAATTTAATTGTATTATTTATAAATTACAATTGTGCAGTGCCTTGCGAAAGTATTCATTTTTTTCACATTTTATGTTGCTGCCTTATGTTAAACTGCTTTAAATTACTTTTTTCCCACATCAATCTACACTCCATACACCATACTGACAAAGCAAAAACAGAATTGTCAACTTCGTAAATATATATATATATATATAAACTGAAATAAGTACATTGCATAAGTATTCATACCCTTAACAATATTTTGCTGAAGCACCTTTACAGTCTCAAGTCTTTTTTGTTTGATGCGACAAGCTTTGATCATCATCATTTGACAATTATCTGTCATTCTTCTCCTCACCTCTTCACCTCTCAAGCTCTGTAAGGTTGGATGGGAGAAAATGCACATTTTTAAGTTTCTCCAGAATTATTTGGTTATTTGGTTTGCTTCAAGCTCAGGCTGTGGCTGGGCCACTCAAGGACATTCACACAGTTGTCTATAAGCCACTCTTGCTGTGTGCTTAGGGTCATTGTCCTGTTGGAAGGTGAACCTTCTGCTCAGTCTGAGGTTCTGAATGTTCTGGACTGGGTTTTCATTAAAGCTGTCTCTATATTTTGCTGCACTGAGCTTATCTTCTACTCTGATGAGTCCCTCAGTCCCTGCCGCTGAAAAACAGCCCCTCAGCATGAGGCTGCTACTGCCACACTTTACTTTTGGGGTGGTACTCTTCAGGTGATGAGCAGTGCCTGATTTCCTTCAAACATGATGCTTGGAATTGAGGTTCATCAGACCAGTGACTCTTGTTTCTCAGAGTCTGAGAGGTGTTTTTATGCAAAATCCAAGTGTGTTTTCATGTGTCTTCACTGAGGAGAAGATTGAGTCTGGCCACTCCGACATAAAGCCCAGATCGGTGGAGTGTTGCAGTGATGTTTGTCCTTCTCTAGATTTCTCCCATCTGCATATATGATCATGGAGCTCAACTAGAGTGACCATCAGGTTCTTGTTCACCACTATAACCAAAGCCCTTCTCCATCAATTGCTCAGTTTGGCCAGGAGGCCAGCTCTAGGAAGAGTCCTGGTTGTTTCAAACTTTTTCCAATAAGGGTAACAGAGACTACATGCTTCTGTGACCCTTCAATGAAGCAGACTTTTTTCTGAACTCTTCCCCAGACGTGTGGCTTGACACAAACCTGTCTCTGAGCTCTACGGGCAGTTCTTTTGACCTCAGGGCTTGGTTTTTGCTCTGATATGCATTATCAGCTGTTAGACCTTTTATTAAGATGTGTGTGCCTTCCCAAATTATACCCATTCAATTGAATATGCTACAGGTTAACTTCACTCGAAGTGTAGTGACATCTACAAGCAATATGAATGCTCCTGAGCTAAATTTCAACAGTCCCAGATAAGGGTATGAATACTTATGCAATGGAATCATTTAAGTTTTTTATTTTTAATAAATTTGCAAAGATGTTAAAACCTGTTTTTTGCTTTACCGTGATGGTGTATGGAGTGTAGATTGATGTGGAGAAAAAGTAATTTAAAGCAGTTTAGCATAAGGCAGCAACTTAACAAAATGTGAAAAAAAATGACGAATAAAATTAATATTTTTGCAAGGCACTGTAACTCTAGACAGGCTATGATTTTATTAATACAGTTGTCTGATTGATTTTATAGTCCCAAGCATTCAAAATCACGTAAAAGAAAACCAAGCAGTTTTACTATGATAAAACCACGCTTCATTTTTGTAAGGGTTGTGATGTCCACGTGTTTTTGTTGAAGAAATTATAGAGGCGGTAGCATTTCTATCGCAAAAATGTGGCCAAAAATGAAAGATCAAGTGGATATTTGAATCAGCCTAAATGCTTGGCAAATATTAAACAATCTTTGCAGGCATTTGTAATCATATGTAAAGTACATACATTGTTTATTTTGTATTACATTATGTATTTTAACAGTGTTATTCAATGAAACCATATAATTATTAATTAACCAATCATTATTGCCTCATTGTTTTATATAATGCATTTTAAGTCATTTTAAAGGGTGTTGTTGGCTTAGGTCTGATTTTATAACCACAAAAAATATTATCTTAATACTTCTTTGTAAACTATTATTTGAAGTAGACTAACAAAACCATGGTTAATTTGTGGTTATCATCCATAGCTACAAGAACTATGATTTTTGGTATTATTCGTAGTAAAACCATGGCTAATTTTCGTAAGGTAACATGGAAACATGGAGATTATTAGAAGCGTTGTTGGTGGTTAAATTATTACCGACATTAAAACACGTTAATAACGTCAACAGCTAAAAAAAGTTTCACAGGATTATGAACGTAGGCCATCTGAAAGTGACGCACGGGCTTCATCTTTTTTTCTTTTTCTTTTCTCGGCGCCCTGCGTACTCCGCGTATACGGAGGTACTGCCTGCATGTATGTAAACACTCACCATCTGAGATGTGTCCAAAGAGACAATGGAGCGAGACTCCTCACGAGGGCACTCTAGAGCACTGGACACGCTCGTCCCACCTGATCAATGGAGAGACCGAGAGACAGAGAGAGAGAGACCGAGAGACAGAGAGACAGAGAGAGAGAGAGAGAGAGAGCCCTTCTCCATCAATTGCTCAGTTTGGCCAGGAGGCCAGCTCTAGGAAGAGTCCTGGTTGTTTCAAACTTTTTCCAATAAGGGTAACAGAGACTACATGCTTCTGTGACCCTTCAATAAAGCAGACTTTTTTCTGAACTCTTCCCCAGATGTGTGGCTTGACACAAACCTGTCTCTGAGCTCTACAGGCAGTTCTTTTGACCTCAGGGCTTGGTTTTTGCTCTGATATGCATTATCAGCTGTTAGACCTTTTATTAAGATGTGTGTGCCTTTCCAAATTATACCCATTCAATTGAATATGCTACAGGTTAACTTCACTCGAAGTGTAGTGACATCTACAAGCAATATGAATGCTCCTGAGCTAAATTTCAACTGTCCCAGATATAGGTATCTGGGATAGGTATGAATACTTATGCAATGGAATCATTTAAGTTTTTTATTTTTAATAAATTTGCAAAGATGTTAAAACCAGTTTTTTGCTTTACCGTGATGGTGTATGGAGTGTAGATTGATGTGGAGAAAAAGTAATTTAAAGCAGTTTAGCATAAGGCAGCAACTTAACAAAATGTGAAAAAAATGACGAATAAAATTAATATTTTTGCAAGGCACTGTAACTCTAGACAGGCTATGATTTTATTAATACAGTTGTCTGATTGATTTTATAGTCCCAAGCATTCAAAATCACGTAAAAGAAAACCAAGCAGTTTTACTATGATAAAACCACGCTTCATTTTTGTAAGGGTTGTGATGTCCACGTGTTTTTGTTGAAGAAATTATAGAGGCGGTAGCATTTCTATCGCAAAAATGTGGCCAAAAATGAAAGATCAAGTGGATATTTGAATCAGCCTAAATGCTTGGCAAATATTAAACAATCTTTGCAGGCATTTGTAATCATATGTAAAGTACATACATTGTTTATTTTGTATTACATTATGTATTTTAACAGTGTTATTCAATGAAACCATATAATTATTAATTAACCAATCATTATTGCCTCATTGTTTTATATAATGCATTTTAAGTCATTTTAAAGGGTGTTGTTGGCTTAGGTCTGATTTTATAACCACAAAAAATATTATCTTAATACTTCTTTGTAAACTATTATTTGAAGTAGACTAACAAAACCATGGTTAATTTGTGGTTATCATCCATAGCTACAAGAACTATGATTTTTGGTATTATTCGTAGTAAAACCATGGCTAATTTTCGTAAGGTAACATGGAAACATGGAGATTATTAGAAGCGTTGTTGGTGGTTAAATTATTACCGACATTAAAACACGTTAATAACGTCAACAGCTAAAAAAAGTTTCACAGGATTATGAACGTAGGCCATCTGAAAGTGACGCACGGGCTTCATCTTTTTTTCTTTTTCTTTTCTCGGCGCCCTGCGTACTCTGCGTATACGGAGGTACTGCCTGCATGTATGTAAACACTCACCATCTGAGATGTGTCCAAAGAGACAATGGAGCGAGACTCCTCACGAGGGCACTCTAGAGCACTGGACACGCTCGTCCCACCTGATCAATGGAGAGACCGAGAGACAGAGAGAGAGAGACCGAGAGACAGAGAGACAGAGAGAGAGAGAGAGAGAGAGTGTGGGGGGGGTTAATATTGTAAGAAAGCACACATTATCCAAACTTACAGGATCTGAAAAACAGCTCTGGCAACACAATGTAATAAAAAGATACATTTAAAGTATTTACTATTTAGGTTCATGTTCTGAATACTTAATTAAAAATTATTAGATAAAATTTGTGCTGTCAAACGATTGATCGCATCCAAAATAAAAGTTGTTGTTTACATAATATTTGTGACCCTGGACTACAAAACCAATCATAAGGGTCAATTTCTCGAAGTTGAGATTTATACATCATCTGAAAGCTGAATAAATAAGCTTTCCATTGATGTAAGGTTTGTTAGGATAGGACAATATTTGGTCGAAATACAACTATTTGAAAATCTGGAATCTGAGGGTGCAAAAAAATCTTTTAAGAAAAATATGTAATATTTGTGTATTAAATTTATTTATATATAATATAAATTATATAAATATATACATGTAAATATTTTCAAAATATATGCCATATGTGTGTGTATTTATATATACATAATAAACATACACAGTACACACACATATATTATGTAAACAAAAACTTTAATTTTGGATGTGATTAATTGTTTGACAGCACTAGATCAAATACAATTCAATTTAACTCAATTCAAATGAGCTTTATTGGCATGACTGTGTAACATCACAATGCTTGATTGGTAAGATTTTATTTTTTATTGGTAAGATCTCTCCAAGACTGCATGTGTTTGCTCAACAAAACAGTAGACATTGTTAAAATGTAAAATAACAATTTTCTATCCGAATATATTTTGAAACTGTATTCTTGTGATCAAAGCTGTATTTCCAGTCTTCAGTGTCACATGATCTTCCAGAAATCATTCTGATATTATCCTTTGCTCAAGAAATTGATTATCATCAACTCTGAAAACAGTTGTGCAGCTTATTTTTTTGTGTGTAAATGTAATCTTTTTGTCATTTAATTGGTGTTATTTTTATTTGGAGTGTGTTCAGAATTAGGGGAAAGTGAATTAAAACAGCAGGAATGTGCAAAGAAGCATAAACTAAAGCTATAACAGTCAAATGACATGCAACAGCTAAAGTGGCAGTTTTTCATCTTGTTTTATAAATAAACAATAATTCCGATCATCAGCATTAGATGCGTTTTATTTATGCAGGTACTCGCCTCCATATGGTATCAAGCAGACGTTGTGTTCGCAGGCCAGCTCCACAATCTTCTCCACATCACTGTGACAGCCTGAACACAAACGAAAAGACCATTATAATCCACTCAACTTATTCAAACCACTTTCATATCACTATTAACAAAACATCTCTTACGCCTAGAATACTGTTCAAGACTTTTTTAATGCTTTTGAAAGGTCTCTTATGCTCACCAAGACTGCATTTATTTTTATTTAGAAATAAAAGAAGTAAAAACAGTAATATTGTGAAATATTATTGTAATTTAAAATAACTGTTTTCTATTTTAAACTGTAATTTGTTCCAGTGATCAGTTTAATATGCTGATTGCATCTCAAACATTTCTTATTATTATCAGTGTCGAAAAACAGTTGAGCGGCTTCATATTTTTGCAGACACCGTGATACATTTTTTCAGGATTCTTTAGTGAGTAGAAAGTTCAAAAGAAGCAGAAATCTTTTGGAACATTATAATGTGTTTACTGTTCCAAACTTTTGAACAGTTCTGTAAAACTCCAGAACATTTTTGTTCTGTAAGGGGAAAAAAACCCCGCCTCAATCCCGTTTACCTCCAGATAAGTGGATCAATATCTAGCACTGACCCAGTGGAGCACATCTGACTGCCCACTAAACATCCCACACAATAACACACAGTAACAGTGAATCTAAGCTCAAAACTGTACCTTATTGTTTACAAACCGTCACATTTCTTCGTGAAAGAGAGTATTCAGTTGGAAATAATGTCAACTGGAACATGATTTCAAATCAATTTCAAATTCACATTTCACTGAGATCCTAAAAAAACAAGCATTTCTCGTGTGTGCGATGGGCGACTGTGATAGTTACAGGATAATCTACTGAGGATGAATCCTGTATGATTGGAGAACCGCTGAAGTAAAGGAGGCGTATAACGGGGAGCCAGATGCTTTGCTGGCCGCTTGGGTACTCTTCTAATCAAAGCTCAGCCATCAATCAGAGAGAGTGAAATGGGTGCCGTCAGGACTCCACCAATCAGAGAGCAGCTAGAGTATCACTGGACGGCAAACGCCCTCGTTCCCTCTAATTAAAGCGGTTCCTCGTGAATATGAATCAGCACTCAGCCACTGATGCTTAACCCTTTGCAGTCACTCACTCGGCCAAACCACCGTGTCGGGCACCCGTCCTATCCTCCCCTCGCGCAGGGCAAAGACCTCATGCAGGCAGTGACCTGAGGACGACAAGAAAAAAAGCTTTCAGAAAGACATCCAAATCCAGCTCGTTCATACTAGTAAAGTACTAGACAATAAATAGCACCCAAATAAACGGAAAAAAAGGGAGTTCCCGATCTTTTTTGTAATATGAACACCTATGGTCCCATTTATTTACTTGAGGTACCCAATACGGTTTCGAGTAATACTGTAACCTCTTAATAAACATGTCACCATTTATTCGTTTTGGGCGAGTATGATTTATTTTTTTAAGAAATTATTACTTTTAGGATTAATTAACTTGATCAAAAGTGACAGTAAAGACATTTCATCATTTCGGTTTCAAATAACTTCTGTTCCTTTGAACTTTCTATTTATCAAAGAATCCTATAAAAAAAAAAAAAACATGGTTTCCACAAAAATATGAAGCAGCGCAATGGGTTTCAACAGTGATAATAATTAGAAATCAAAGTAGTCATGCTGAAAACTCAGCTTTGCGTCACTGATAATAGATGACATTTCAAAATACATTAAAATAGAAAACTGTTATTTTATATTGCAATTTTATTTGTGTGTCACTGTATTTTTGATAAATAAAAGTAGCCTTGGTGAATATAGACTTCTTTCAAAAACATAAAAAAAACAATCTTACTGACCCCAAACTTTTGAACTGTAGTGTATGAGGAATAATAAATTAAATGCCTTCTTTTCATATATAAACTAAAGAGTAAAGTGTTCTGACCAAATCAAAATTTAAAATAAAAATAGATTTTTTTTTAGCAAACTCTCTTTTAAAAGTAAACTCTGTAATAAAAAATATATATATATATATATATTTAACAACTTAATCAAAAGAAAATAAAAACATAACCTGCAAAAAAGAAAACCCATAGGACCATAATAATTTTTGCATTGTCATATTCAATGGAAAAATTATTAAAATAAGGTTGCATTTCTTTATGAAACAAATTTCCCACAGCTGAAATATGAAGTAAAACATGAATAAATGAAACCAACATTTTTTTTCGAAAACTTTCTGCCAAACACAAAGATGTCAGTTCTGTACCATGAGCTCGGAAAACCCGGTCCTCTGGGTCATGTGACACGGTCAGACCCGCAGCTTTCAGATCCTCGACGAAGGGCTGGTTCAGGTTAGGAGGAGCAACTGCACTTAAATTCAGACTGGGCTGGAGGAAGACACACACACACACCATATTACACACACACACAACACAAGAGTCTGATATACAGCAGGTCCGATATATCACACTTGACTTACTGTCGCAGGAGATCTGTGCTGTAAATTGGCTCCAAACGTGCCCTCAAACCAGTCCTTCAGACTTGGCAAAATCAGCCCACTCAACCGATACCTGAAACCACCGAAACACACACCCATCCAGTCAAGCGGTTTCATTACAGTCAACACAGCAAACTACATTTGCATTGCCATGTAAAGCTTCCTGTAAAACATGTAGTTGTTTGGTTCTTAATTCAACTCAATTGTATACAATTAATGACTCATTTAATCGATTAAATCTTTCTAATGAACGACTCTCACTCTCTGACCCAATACTGTCAGATGAGTCCTGCCAGGGGCCGGTTGCATAAACGGTTTAGACAAGTCTTAAAAAGATAGCTTTCCTCAAGACTGGTCAGAACTTTTATGAAAAGGCAGATTGGTCTTCTTTGTATTGGAGAAGTAAGACTGATTACCCCTTGGCAACTGCTAGTTCTTCAGACACAGTCTTAAGATGTTTATGCAGCTGGCCCCTGGTGTTGAGATGCAGCAGTGCAGATTCCAGACACTAGATGGCATGAGCACACCACACTGAACCACGAAAAACTACATCACGTGCACCTCTAGTCCTCCACACAGAGGAGCTGGCAGTTCCTACCAAATCTTAATATATATATGTGACCCTGGACCACAAAACCAGTCCTAAGGGTCAATTTTTCGAAATTGAGACTTATACATCATCTGAAAGCTGGATAAATAAGCTTTCCATTGATGTATGGTTTGTTAGGATTGGACAATATTTGGTACAACTTTTTTTTTTAATCTGGAATCTGAGGGTGCAAAAAAATCTAAATATTGAGAAAATAGCCTTTAAAGTGGTTTTAAACTAATCAAAAATTAAGTTTTGATATATTTACGGTAGGAAATTAACAAAATATCTTCATGGAACATGATCTTTACTTAATATCCTAATGATTTTTGGCATAAAAGAAAAAAAATCTATAAATTTGACCCATACAATGTATTGTTGGCTATTGCTACAAATATACCCCAGCGACTTAAGACTGCTTTTGTGCTCCAGGGTCACATATTTCTATTTACACACACACACACACACACACACACACACACACACACATATATATACTGTATTATGACATGCCTTGTATGTGTTATGATGAAATACTGAAGCAACAGCATATCATCTGGGCATGTGTTAGATTAAGCAGCGCCACTGTGTCTGTATGACTACACAGAAAAGGACACATTGTGTGACTGCGTGTGTCTGTAGGTCCTTGAGACTGTGCTTAGGGAAACTTCTTCATCCGGGCCAGTTTTATGAGTGCCACGCTCTGTGTGAGAGGCTGTTTATGCTAGTGTCCTCTATGCAGATGTTTAGAAAGCACAATGACACGTTTCAAAACACTACAATGCCCAAAATTGTCCTTGCATAGCTAGAAGCATTTACATTCATGCACTTGAGAAGAGTACTGTATGTTTCGACCGAACTGCAGAATTTCTTTAGGAAAAAATTTTTACTTTTGATTAGTAGTGTATATTGTAACACAATTTATATTTTGAATAAAAACTGTTTATTTATCAAAGAATCCTGACACAAGTATCACAGGTCCCAAAAAATATTAAGCAGCACAACGGTTTCCAACATTGATAATAAATCAGCATATTACAATGATTTCTGGAGGATCATGTGACACTGAAGACTGGATTAATACAGCTTTGCGTCACAGGAATAAATGATATTTTTAAGTATATTAAAACAGAAATCAGTTATTTTAAATTGCATTTATATTTCACAAATTTACAGTTTTTTTCTGTACTTTTGATCAGATAGATACAGCCTTGATGAGCAGAAGAAACTTCTTTAAAAATCTTACTGATCCCAAACTTTTGAGTGCCAGTGTAGACAAATGTACAAATACAGTGTACTTCATACAAAATGAACTGTAGAAATTATTGTTAAACTTAATTAACAAAATCTTTAAAAATTAGCTTGACTATAAATGTATAATATATGGTTAATGGTTGTATAATATGTAAATGGTCATAAATATATAACCATTTACAAGCTCTATAAGGCAAAAAAGGTACATCTTATACACTTGTTCAATATTTTGAACACTTTTCTGCCATCTTATCCTGACAAATTTGTAATATCTTCTTTCCATCTTTGTCCAGGATAAGCGGAAATAATATTTAAAAGAATGCTGTTGTCCATACAAATAAAAGCCAGTGGGGTCCAAAACAACGACTTTCACTATATAGCAGGGTTCCTCAATAGGCGGCCCGCGGATTCAAACGCAGCATCAGAAAGCGACATTAACTTACATCGTGTCTACACCGGACGCGAGCGGCGCAATAAAATAGAACTCGTTATAATCAGTGATGCTGTCTACACTGGATGCGGCGCGGCGGGACACGACAAATCCCCGACAGAAAACTGCTGACTCATTCTATTTATAACATACTGACACAAAGTTCAAATGATTTGCAATGCTTTGTCGCATCCAGTGTAGATATGATGTGACAGCAAAACATGGCAAGTGTGAAGTAAAGAAAAGTGGACGCTGAAAATAGATGCTTCAAATGTGAATGGACTGAACAGGTTTGAGTGAGTGAGTGATTCCATCTGTGTTATGGATGTTGGTTCGCAGTGAGTTCACAGTTTTAACGCAAGTTTGCTTTAGCCTAATTTATTTTCAAGATCTGAGGTAAAATATCTATTGTTGCTTTCACTATGGTTATAAAGAACACGCAAAATAATATTCAAACTCGCATTAGACACTTTTAACATTGAATAAAGCACATAATCATTATCTGAGATATTTTGTATGTTGTTCCTGCAGCGACGTCACAGAAAATAAAAACCATTTCTAAAATAGATTTCCGTGTCTGTTATTGTCACTGTCGCGGGAGGTTACGACAAAAACTACATAGAAAAGATACTTTTTATCGCGTCATGTCTGGTTGGGACACACCGTGTTACAGTTTGATCCCCCCCAAAAAATCTAAGTATAACAATATTAATGCTGACAGATATAATAACTGAATCTGCAATTAGGGAAAGTGGAGAGAAGAGATCCAGTCTGGGAATGAGCAGGAACAGTTGATTTGCACGGCAGACATGGAGATCCAGATTTTTTGTTTGTTCGTTTGTTTTTAATATTCAACAGGCAAAGTTCTTCTGTTTCTAAATACAAAAATGTTCATAATTGTTTGAACAAAACGGACTATTGGGGAAAAAATCTGAATATTCATCTTGTGACCATCTTTTGATTATTTTAACAAAAGCAACAATAATATATTAATTGTAATAATAATTATTATATATATACACACATACACGCACACAAACCCGATTCCAAAAAAGTTGGGACACTGTACAAATTGTGAATAAAAACGGAATGCAATGATGTGGAAGTTTGCAATAGATGACATATCAAATGTTTAAACTGAGAAAATGTATAATTTTAAGGACACAATGTTTTTTCTTGTATTATTCTACAGAAGAATGTAAGAGTACAGAGTAAAAAAAAAAAAGGACAGAATTTTCATTTTTTGGTGAACTATTACTTTAAGATTGTAGTGCTGTCAGCTCTGATTGATTAACACATTTACTGTATATCATGTTGAAATCCACAGATTTCCCCTTGAATCAGTGCAGTAAAAATATCGGAGTCTATAATCTATTCTGAGTCTAACTGGTGTTTGTTTGGTGCCTCATACTCACCGTTTCCCTGTGAACTCTGCTTGACCCTTTTTATTGAAGAGGAACCTCGAGTCACTGTAACCCCAGCCATTCCACTTCATGATCTCCTGTCTGAGAGAGAGAGAGCGCTTGAGTTTACATGCCATTTTACAACAGCCAATAGCAAAGACGATTCAATGATATACAACCTTCATCTTTACGTCTACAAATATAATATTCCATTTTAGTGGCCATTATAGTGACCTGCAGATATAAACCGCTTCAGTCCTTATATTAAAAGGTCTATTTGTGACCCTGGACCACAAAACCAGTCCTAAGGGTCAATTTTTGGAAATTGAGACTTATATATCATCTGAAAGCTGAATAAAGAAGCTTTCCATTGATATATGGTTTGTTAGGATGGGACAATATTTGGCCGAGATACAACTATTTGAAAATCTGGAATCTGATGGAGTAAAAAAATCTAAATATTGAGAAAATCGCCTTTAAAGTTGTCCAAATGAAGTCCTTGGCAGTGCATATTACTAATCAAAAATTAAGTTTTGATATATTTACAGTAGGAAATTTACAAAATATCTTCATGGAACATGATCTTTACTTAATATCCTAATGATTTTTGGCATAAAAGAAAAATCGATAATTTTTTTTTGACCCATACAGTGTATTGTTGGCTATTGCTACAAATATACCCCAGCGACTTAAGACTGCTTTTGTGCTCCAGGGTCACATATGATAACAGGCACTCATGAGTTACTATGGAAGTCCTGAAGGTCACACCATTCACTTCTGCTGAGACAAGACGGACAGACCTTCAGATAAGAGAGGTTTTGAAAGAGTCAACAGCAGTTACAGCAAATGACCTGCTATCTTGATCTGTTTGAGGCACTGCATGAAAGTGCTCAAAACTTCACAATACAAAAACCTGCTATTAAGTGTTTTTCAAGTTTAAATGTATTCTGTTTAAAGGTTGTAGTTATGGGACCTTCATGCTTTAAAAAAAAAAGAAAGAAAGAAAAACAAATTTTACATTTCCAATATGGATCACATTGTACGAATTCATACTAAATATTTATTTTTTTTATACATATTTCTATTTATTTTTATATATTTTCTCATGAGATCAAGCTGATTATATACATCTTCACACAAGCTGCAGAAAAACTTTTGACCCAACAGGTCAAAAACCAAAGAAAATATGTGATCTTTCTTGATGCGTCACATTTTTTAGCAGCTTTGCTCATCTAGCACACACCACCATGAGGTAGTGAACAATGTAAATAAATAAATAAATATAATATTATATTATGTGATGTACTTTTTGCAAAAGAATCTGATTCTGTATAGACAGAACTTCTTTTACAACATTTCTAAATAATAACAACAAAACAGCAACAATAATAATACTACTACTAAAAACAATAAGCTGTTGACCCTTCACAAAGAGCTTGCAATCTGACCAATCATAACGCCATCTTGTCCGGCAAGCATATCAGACAGGAGAGTAGATTAACTTCCACAGTTGAAATAAAATGCGTTCTGATGTTCATTCATGTTTATTTCTGCTTTAAGTAGACGATCAGTTCACGTGCCGCTTGAACTGAGGCGTTACAGCAATTTGTCAACACTTACAGAGCCACAAAACGGTATTTATTGTTAGAATTTTGTTTTTTGTTTTTTTTTCAAAATTTGAGAGCCGAGTTTGTTTCATACATAAAGTAACCTGGGGCCCGTTTCAGAAAGGAGGTAAAGTGAAAACTCTGAGTATGTTAACCCTGAAATGAGGGAAACTCTGGGTTTTCGTTTCAGAATGGGAGGCATGTCAAACCCGAGAAAGCAGCGTAAGTCGAGTCCGTTTCTGAAAGAGAGGTAACTTACTCTGTGAACCTAACCTAGTCAGGAGCAAGTTTTCTTCAGTAAACTTAGCGTTTCTTACGGTCTCCTCTCCCTTTTTAAAGCGCAAGCGATGTTTAAATACTTCATTCATTCATGCACGCTGCAAAAATGCTTTTTCTTACCAGGTATGTTTTTCTTATTTCAAGCACAAATATCTAAAAATTTCTTAAATCAAGATGGATTTTCTATATAAGAAAATGATACAAGATATTTGGTCTTGTTTGCAGCGGGGATCTAAATTAAGTGCATTTTACTTAAGTAAAATGATCTGCCAGTGTGGTAATAAAAATAATCTTAATGCAAATGGAAAACAAGATTATTCGGAGTGTCTATTACTAAGTGCAGATTTACAGTAGCCCCGCCCTCCAATGTCACACAAGGTTAAATACGACGTGTGTGAATAACGGCTTCGGTAGTGTAGGCAGTAACGCGTTGGAGAATTAGCTTGTGACGCGATTGACCGGGTTTGAGTCCGGCTTTTGCCGAGCTCGCTCTTCTCACTTTTCCCCATCACATATCACATTAGAATTTATTTTCAATAACAATTAAGAAAATGTTCTAAAAGTGGAAGTGCCAAACGAGTGTTTAATAATGATAAAAGTATTTATAATTGTAATAATTTGCACTTGCAATACTGAGGTGCAAATAGTATGTATCTGCCAGTATAAATGGCATCTAATTATTATTTACACTTATTGCAAAGAACTGCTTACTTTTACATGGTAAATAGAATATATCACTATTTTCACTATAGTGTAAATAGCATCTAGAGCTATTTGCACTTAGCCTACTGTAAATAGGATCTATCGCTAAGAAAGTATGCTAATTCCACTTAGTGTAAATAGCCGCTGCCGTATTTTTCTTGCCCTCAGATCATTTGTAAAATAAGAAAAATGCACTTAAATTATTATTCAATATTTTGTTGCCCGTGGGATACCATGAAAATGAATAGCCTATTAGTTCAATAACCTACCGTTCTGCCAGTTTTCACCTGTGATATTATAACAGTGATACGAATTAAATGTGTATTGACTCTGACGTATGCAGAAGTCTTTTTCTCAGGTGCTGTTGCCATGGTGAATTGTAATATCGGAGCTCCATTGATTATGGCTTTTCATAGTCGTGGTGCACGCGCTTAACTCAGAGTCAACCTACTCCGAGTCGATTGAACTAACTCAATTCAGCTGTTCTGAAACCGAAAACTCAGAGTTCCCCATCTCACAGAATAAGTCAACTCAGAGTTCACGTTTTAACCCAGAGTTGGTTGAACCTCCTTATTGAAACGGCCCCCTGCTCGGTCTTGTCTGTCGGCGTGTTGTCAGTTTCCTCTTTGCTCTGCTATGTATTTTTTACTGTGAGAAAATGGTGTGTAATGTGAGCACGGCATGGCTTGTCGGATAAAGCAACAGTAACTAATGAGGGCGGGTTTATTGAGTGCAAAACTGTTTAACGAAATTATGCCATGAGAAAATGTTTTGGTTTGAAAAAAAGGATCATTTTCTGTATTCATTTAAATATTGAACTGTCATTTAAAATGATTTTAAAAGTGACAATTTGAGTTTTGAAATTTTGAAGTTTGTTTTCTTATGCTTGACAAGTTTTAACAAGCATAACATTTCACTGATCAATTTGTCAATTTAAAACTTATAATATTACACAATATTACTGTATTTCTCATCAAATAAATGCAACCTTTACAAGCATTCTTTACAAGACTTCTTTCAAAAATATACAAAATCTGCCTATAACAAAATAAACAGAAATAATGCTATGTTAAACTGCTTACACTATGTATAAAAAAGTCTTAGTTTACCTCTAATCAGTGCTGATAAAGTAATAACCTTAAATGAACAGTTTATAATGTTCCTTATCAATGTGAGAAATGGGATATTTCAAAAGTAATCTAAAAGTACTCTGATTATATTACCTACAATATGTAATGTAATGGATTACGTTACTAACTACAATTTTTGTCATGTAATTTGGAATCAGTAACAGATTACGATTTGTAAGTAATCTACCCAGCTCTGGTTGTGAGGATATTATCTTAACTTGAACCGTCAACTGGTTTGTGGTATTTAGGCACGGCCAATCACTCAGAAAAATAACAGCACACTTCTCTTCTCGTTTCTCAAACCTCTACACATGAGTAACGATAAATGTGATGATTGCTGATCAATGATTTGCTTATCAAGCCAACTAACGCGCACGATGATCCCTCCAGGCTTCAGTGCAGCTGTGATCTCTGGAGCGCTGCGCCTGCTGTGGGACTCGACTCAAAACACACACACTGTCAGATTGCAGAAACACGCGAGCGGGTGATCAGAGACAGGAATCTTCTGAGAAACAGACACAGTCAAACCCTAAAGCACTCATCAAACGCACAGCTGTTCATGAGGACTTCTCAACAGCAAAGAGCAGTGTTTATGCTATATTACGCTATGTCCAGCATAAATCGCACAGGAAAATACTTTATGGATTTTTTAAGCATTGTAAACTAAAAGACAAGGCAGACTATTCCTACCATCAAATTATGTTTTCTACTCTATATCATGAGTTGCTTTCTTCTGCTGAACACAAAATTGCTATTCTGATATTTTGAAGGATGTTGGTAAGAATATTTCTACCATAAAACAGTTGACGGTAGCCACTGACTTACATTAATTTATTATATAAATAAAATGCAATAAAAAAAAACACATTCGAGGATCAATATTTTTTTTTGGAGAACTATCCATTTAACTTATTTAAAGGTGCACAGTTTAGGCCTAACCTCAAAGCATTTTTAACAACTTAAAGATGTGGTCAATTTGCCATTTCTCTGCAAATTTTTGAGGCAAAATCAAGAGATTTCAACAGGAACCCACACGGTCAGGAGCAGTGTTGAGGGTAACGCATTACAAGTAATGCAAGTTAAGTAATCCGATTACTTTTTTCAAGTAACTAGTAGGGTTACATTTCGGAAACATTCCAGAAATTTTGGAAACTTTCCAGGATTTTTTGGAATATTCAAGGGATTTTTGGAAAGTTTCCAGAAGCTTACACTCTAAAAAATGCTGGGTTGTTTCAAACCAATGTTGGGTCAAATATGGACTAACCCAACTGTTGGGTTAAAAAGTTAATTTAAAAATGTAACCAAAATTTAACCCAATAGTTGGGTTAGTCCATATTTGACCCAACATTGGGTTGAAACAACCCAGCAGCATTACTTATTTAAAAAAGTAACAGATAGGCCTATTTTCTTGGTAAAATGTAAAAGTAATGAGTTACTTTACTAGTTACTAGGGTTGCAAAGGGGTGAAAATTGTTTTGGTACACTCTAAAAAGTGCTGGGTTGTTTCAACCCAATGTTGGGTCAAATATGGACTAACCCAACTGTTGGGTTAAAAAGTTAATTTAAAAATGTAACCAAAATTTAACCCAATAGTTGGGTTAGTCCATATTTGACCCAACATTGGGTTGAAACAACCCAGCACTTTTTAGAGTGTACCAAAACAATTTTCACCCCTTTGCAACCCTAGTAACTAGTAAAGTAACTCATTACTTTTACATTTTACCAAGAAAATAGGCCTATCTGTTACTTTTTTAAATAAGTAATGCAAGTTACTTTGTTTTCCCATTCACGGACTCCTCTCCCATCCCCGTGTTGAGAGGAATTGAGAGTGAGGTGCAGAGGCACTTCCTTCAGCCCGAGGCTTATTCATTTCCCTTTTTGTGTGAAAGGGCCTTTACACAGTTGCCAAAAATATAACTTTTGGGTTTTTTGTTACTGAAAAACAAAACAAATCCTGCACACTCCCAAGCTTTGCAAAAAAGTATATTTACAACATTTCGGTATAGGTATAGTCAAACAGGTATAGTCAAACATGTAATTGCAAACTAAATCACATTAAAAAGAAATAGTGACCAATCTCTGCGAAGGACCATTGATTACTAATAAATAAGCAAGCCCAGCTCAGGTGACAGAGTAATGCAAAAGTAAATGTAATGCATTACATTCCATAAAAAGTAACCAGGTAATGCAATTAGTTACTTTTTTATTGAGTAACGTAACACTGTAATGCATTACTAAAAGTAACTTTCCCCAACACAGGAGTCTCACGTAAGGCCAAAAACGTCCCCAATACAGATTTCACTCATGTTCAACTTCACCACCTTAACTAGCAGAAACATTGCTTGGTTTGAAAGTGGCTTTCTTTGTCACTACGTCTACATGGCAATGGGAAACATTTTTGCAAATATTGCTTATGTGGCCACAATTTACTTTATGTTCTTTGACCATGTTTACACATCCACACCACTAGGTGTCTGTGTAAGGCGACAAATACACTCTCATGGCAATTGGTATTTATTTTACATTATGGCAACTGGTGGCTAATTTGAATGAATTCGTCCAGTCTCTATAATATGTTTTTGGAAGATCTGCTTGTGCCCCATGCACAAACGCTGGTCATCTTCATGCTTTTTTTTCTAAAAATCATACATTGCCACACGAATCACATTATACAAATTCATACAAAATCACCACCTTGTAAGGTATTTACAGTATGTTTTTCTCAT
>NW_015505469.1:838135-880117 GCF_001515645.1 Sinocyclocheilus grahami | reverse complement strand
AAACAGCCCAATTGCTGGGTTTGTCCCTATTTTACCCAGCACAGGGATGTATTTAACTGGGTAAAATAGGGACAAACCCAGCAGGTCAAAACAGGAACAAACCCAGGGTCGAAACAGCCCAATTGCTGGGTTTGTCCCTATTTTACCCAGCACTGGGTTGTATTTAACTGGGTAAAATAGGGACAAACCCAGCGGGTCAAAACAGGAACAAACCCAGGGTCGAAACAGCCCAATTGCTGGGTTTGTCCCTATTTTACCCAGCACTGGGATGTATTTAACTGGGTAAAATAGGGACAAACCCAGCGGGTCAAAACAGGAACAAACCCAGGGTCGAAACAGCCCAATTGCTAGGTTTGTCCCTATTTTACCCAGCACTGGGTTGTATTTAACTGGGTAAAATAGGGACAAACCCAGCAATTGGGCTGTTTTGACCCGCTGGGTTGCATTTAACCCAGCATTTTTTAGAGTGTAGCTTTAAGGGCTGATGCGCGTTTATAATGTGCACTGGAGGAACCAGTGTCTTCTTCAGCACTGGTTTGCTCGCTGAACTGCTGCAATAAGCACAATGCTCTGTGTCAAGAGAAAACAAGAAGATGTGAAGTGTCCCTCAGTGTGCAGATATCGCGCGCCACCGCACCCACCTCCGGGATGAATGGACACTTTGTTTAGTGTCTCAAACTGATACAATGTATCGCCCGTTTCTGCTGCTTTACTGCGGTTTAGTCGCAACGCAGTGTTTATTAGTGAGTCTGGGTGAAGAGCCGGGTCTCTCAGCACACAGGCTGACTCGCACATACCTCCTCCTCGGCACCGGTGTCGCGCTGCTCGGCTCGGACCGGGGCGCCTCGGCTTTGCACTCCTGCGCAGCGACGCTCGCGTTTTCATCTTCTGGCCGTTTCTGCAAATGTCCGGCTATGATCCTGAGTCTCTGCTGTGCGCTGCTGCTGCTGCTGCTTGACGCCATGCTGCTTCCGTGTTTGCTGTCAGAGGTCAGCGACTCAGCGGGCGACTGATGGAGATCACACCCACGTCCCGTCATGCACCGCGCTCCGCCTCCCTCCCCGCGCGCTCCGGTGCGCTATCACTGGCTGGAATACAGAGGATTTCCCTTCAAATAAACCCTCAACCATGCTGCTTATTTTTAGTTAGTAGATAGCACTTTTTCAGTATCTATCACTATCTTATCTCTAATAATACCAGGTAAAAATTATATATATATATATATATATATAGAGATAGTATTTAGGTGTTTTTTAAATACATATTTAATCATTCTAATATAGCAATTCTACAATAATAATAAAATAAGGTAACAAACTAAAAACTATAAAATAACAAACTATATATAGTGCTGGTAATTAAGTAGCCTAATCAAATACAAAATCTGATTCCAAACATTATAGTTGTAATTAGATTACATTACATTTCAAATGTAATCATTCTACAATAATAATAAAATCGTCAAAGATATGAATTGACAAAATATATAGGCTATATATAGGGCTGGTAACTGATTAAGTAATCTGTAAGTATGTACTTACAAATATTATAGCTGTAATAGAGTATTACATAGCTATTAGATTACATTACATTTGAAAATGTTATATGTTATAGCCTATGTTAAATGCATTTTGATGACATTATTCACACAGTGGCAATTATTCATAATTAATACATCAAAACATATACATTTTTAATCATTTTCATAGTTTGTGTTCATATTTTAAATAACTCTAAAATAATAATTGTAAAATTCTACAATAATCGAATAATGCTATGTGTGTGTGTGTGCGTGTGTATACACATATATAATAGTAGTTTTTATTAATTTTGATGAAATTATTCACACAATTATTCATAATTTAATCATTTACGAGTCAGTTTAACCATGTGTTATGTCTTTGAAAAGCTTTCGTGTTTAATGCACAATACAAATTCTTTTATTTATAATTTTTTGTATCAATATAGTACACAATAATGCAAATCAAATCTATGTGATAAGCGAGTTAGGTCAAAAATAATCTAAAAGTGATCGAACTGTAGTCAGAGTCCATTCTAAACAGCAGTTTGATTTAGCTTGCAACAACAACAAACTACTTTTGCCACATTTTTCGTGTTCCATAAAGAGCCTTGCTTTGAAATTGCAGGTGTGAAGAACCATAAATCACTTCAACATGAAGAGTCTCTTCAGGTATAGTACACTCTTGGATGCCAAAGATAGTCATTTTGAATAAATGCATCTCTGGAAGAATATTAAATGATCAGAAATTGACATGATAGCATCACATTCAGAAACCATACTTAACGAGACATATGTCAGCAGTCCGTCAATGTGTTTATAAATGATTATTCTGAACTTATGCGAAGCACCCTCACGGGTTAAATGGGATCTGTGCCGCTTCAATCTTTATGTGCTTGACTAATCAGTCACAGATGTACTTTAAATGCACTTCCAACAAAACGTCTCACTTTTATTTCCCAGATGCATACTAGTATTTCAGAATCACATTTATGACTGAAAATCTCTTCTGTCAGGGCCAATACAATTTCTTCTCCGTCCTCTTAGAAAAAAGAAAAACAGTATGGATGACGCATGTCAGGCCTGTTAACCCACTTATAGTGCCATTACCTGTGTCCTTCCGAGTCATGTGACCGTGAGAGTAACTCCTCTGCCTCCTGTGGGTCTAATGATGTCATCACAAACATGTAGGCTCTCCATTTAAAGTGCTTTCTCTCGTAAATATGAGAAGCATCATTTTTACAATGGAAAATGCCACATTTTTGTGTTTACTGAGGTTACGGAATGGAATGCCTAATTGGAAAGTGGTGTGTGTTACTGTGCAACGGTTATTTTTAGACATTTAGCAGTTGTGGTATAGCCTCCGCTATGCTAATTGGGCGCTTGGAGCACACATTCTGAAAAAGGATCATAGAAGTAACTCCTGTTTCCGATGTCCGTTAGCAGTTAAAGCTAAAGGAATGATCATGTAAAGGCAGGAGATGATGATAATGTTGTTGAAGGACACAGGATGTGGAGTTTACTGCTGTTTTCAAGAGGCTGTTACAGATGGAATGATTGTTTCCTCCAGGCTTGAGCTTTAAACTCCCAAAACAAAGTTCTGTAATGCACTGACTGCAAACAATTAGAGTCGGAGTGTATTACAGAACTTTACTTGGAAAGCCACAGTGCTGCTTGCTCATTTTCCTTCTTCTCGGTGAAACTCTGCAGCACGACCCTCTGAAAAAAACAGACATGTTACATTTCTCTGTAAAAAAAATAATAATAATAATTATTTATATAACACATGGTTGCTTGAACTTATCAAAATAATTTAAAGGAACAGTTCACCCAAAAAAGGTGAAAATTTGGTCGTCATTTACTCACTCTCTTGTTGTTCCAAACCTGTATGAGTTTCTTTCTTCAGCTCAACACAAACGAAGATATTTTGAAGAACGTTGGTAACCAAACAGTTGACGGTAGCCATTGACTTCCATAGTATTTTTTTCCCATACTATGGAAGTCAATGGCTACCGTCAACTGTTTGGTTACCAACGTTCTTCAAAATATCTTCTTTTGTGGTGAGCTGAAGAAATAAGATGGATGAGATTCAACTTGATAATTTTAGGCCAGTATATTAATATATATATATATATATAGACAGAACATTTTTGAAAGATTGAGGATCTTATGAAAAATATTATGAAAATTAAATAAAAACTGAAAACACTGACTTGCCTTTTACAGCCAATTCGCCGATTTTTAAGTTGAAGTAGGTGGGATTGTTTTAGGGAGTATAGAATAGTTATAATAGTAACAATAATTATATATACATCTTTATAGTGATAGTTGACAGGCGAGACTGACCAAAGTACTTCAGAGCTGGAAGTGAAAGGAGCCAGGCCAGGACTCCTGTAGCTCCATAATGGCTATTAGAAGAAGTTAGATGAGATAGATAGATAGATAGATAGATATATAGATAGATAGATAGATGAAGGCATATATAAGGGTTGATATATATACATATATATATATATATAACTATTTTATATGAAGTTCACATTAAAACTTAAAAAAAACAATGCCTTCATCATGTATTTCTGTTACTTTTCAAATGCCTGTTATTTTTTTACGCTTCCTCCAGATCTAGACTTTTAGTTAGTAACTTAATATCACTTGTTGCATGTTTAACACTATGAGAAAATTGAATAAATGAAAACAATTCAATATTTATTGTGTGAAAATGATTTCTATTGATTATTATTGATTATTTAACTACTGTAATTTTAACAATTTAGCTCCGAAAAGTTTAAAATGAACTTTGGGACATAAAGGAAAATCAAGGTAAATATAATTTGTGTACAGAATATTTTTTGTTTGTGTGCATCATTTCCAATCAAGCTGCGATTTTTATCAAATGATTCAATAAATAAATAAAAACTGTGAAAATTATTTATGCATTTAGGATACATAAATGCTATGCAAGCGGCCTTAAGAATAGGCTACCATTTTCTTCCAAAATGTTTAAAATATAATTTCATCGCAATTTGCACCACAATGCATTGTTTTATTGCACAATGGAAATGTTCATGGCTTGATTCCTCATGTGATGCACACTGTTGGACATTGTTTGTTCACAAAGCACACAAACTAGTGAAAGTGTGCTTTTAGAGAGTTTATAAAAGTCCACAGGGCCAGGCAGACAGAAAGATAGAGAGACAGACGGACTGACAGATAGATAGATAGACAGACAGATAGATAGATAGATAGATAGATAGATAGATAGATAAGTTTAAAATGAACTTTGGGACATAAAGGAAAATCAAGGTAAATATAATTTGTGTACAGAATATTTTTTGTTTGTGTGCATCATTTCCAATCAAGCTGCGATTTTTATCAAATGATTCAATAAATAAATAAAAACTGTGAAAATTATTTATGCATTTAGGATACATAAATGCTATGCAAGCGGCCTTAAGAATAGGCTACCATTTTCTTCCAAAATGTTTAAAATATAATTTCATCGCAATTTGCACCACAATGCATTGTTTTATTGCACAATGGAAATGTTCATGGCTTGATTCCTCATGTGATGCACACTGTTGGACATTGTTTGTTCACAAAGCACACAAACTAGTGAAAGTGTGCTTTTAGAGAGTTTATAAAAGTCCACAGGGCCAAAAACGCCCGTTGCTGATGAAACGCCTATTGCAATAGGCAGCACAGAATACACTTTGCACTCAGTTGACAGCATGATTTAGCTAAGTGTCACGGTGTGGGTTGATCTTTTAACAACAGTAATTATAGTTTTTGTCAAGTGACCATTTCAACATTCCATGCATCATTCCAGACAGATCATTCACATACAGGCCAACACGGTGAGCCAAAAGCAACATTTTAATGTTCGTATGGTTTAAGGTTTTGTAATTATAAACTCTTAAATTGGTTAGGGTGGTTAAATTGCGGTTTAAAAGGTTGAAGATTAATTACACTGAAAAAAACCACACAAAAACGCACATATGCAATAGGAAAAGCATAAGGCCGAACAGCAGGGGTCGCTATCTGACAGACATGCAGGCCACGGGAGTTAGTAGGTTGTAGGTTAGCACGTTTGTGTACGCTTGTACAGGTTTACTAAGCGCTAAGAAAAGTCTATGCACAGAAGCAGGCCTATCGTTTTGAGTCCACTGCAGGTGCAGCAACCTGCTCCATCTAGACCAGCACCTCATGTGATGTGCTTGCTGTTGTCACAGGAGTCGCTTTCATATTTTTAAAAAATAGCAAAACTATTTTTGAACCCTTACAAACTCATCTGTTAAGATAAGCTTTGAATATTTGGTTAGAATATTTATGTTGAAGTAATAAAGTACATGCTATTCCCCAAACCGCTTTCTTGCTTTTTGGCATTTTAGAAAAAATATATATAAATAAAGTATAGCTCTATATAAAGTTCTTGCTAAAATAAAGGAAAAGGGTTCAGCTCAGTTCATATTCAGGAGGGTTTGAGTGGGAAGTAAAAAGGGGCGTGTCACGCAACAGCTCAGCGGGCGCTTTCTATTGGCCAGCGCGAGTGTGGGCGGGGCCATCGAATGACTGGGGCTTTCCGTAAATGATCTGAACTCCGCAGACAGCGTCTCCTTCTGAAGTACGGCGTCGAGCAGCGACCTGTTTATCTCAAGCCTCGTTTTATTTCGCTGAGAACGATTGAAAACAAAGAAATCACATCAGGAGTTACAACAGAAAAGGAGAGATTTTCTCTCAGCATGATGGAGATTGAAGTGCCTAAAATGCATCCAAGCCAACAGGTAAATAATATTTAATAATAATTAACAGCGTCACTTATGCTATAATAATGTTTCGCTTTCAATAATAATGAAAGGATACTAAAATGAAAAAGAAATCACACTTTTCCTAATTGTACTGTGATGTTACATCATTTCGCTCTTTGAGCCGGTAATGTGGGACATGTGTATTCAGATGTATTTATTGCTTATGCCATATATATGTGTGACCAGAGCACACTGCCTTATACACACCACTCTGACTTTTTAATAGCCTTGCCTATTATTCCTGATTTTAAAGTTTCAAGATGATAATTATCGAGGATATTTTATTATAATTTGTGACGTGGCTGTAGTGGCGAAATCGTCTTATATATATTTTTTTATATATATATATAATTAATAAATAGTCCGCGTTAAAGGAGGCGTTTCCTCACGTTATCCCGTTTTCTCGCGACTCTTCCGTTCACTCCAAATTCTGCATAGTCACTGAACTTGGGCCGTCCTCAGAACGAAAGAAAGGACAAATATCCAAAGAAAGGTAACTATACATGGTCCCAGTGCGTGATGGCTGGTGCCGCGACCCGAAGCAGGCTCACGGTGGAACTTCTGTCGCGAGACGCGCGTGTCGCCGAGCTTTGATGTTTTCGCGTGTTTCCCGCAGCAGACGCGTCTGCGCATGCGCACTCACCGGCGCCTTGCACAATAGCAGGCGGCTCCAATCTGGAATGTGCTGTTTACTGTAGCCTCGTACCCTGGCGATCCTCGGCTTTGTGTGATTAGTCTGTAGCACAGCTCATGCAGTTCTGTATATCTAACTGAAATAAGGACCTGGGGTTTTAGGTCAAACACATTAAAAAAACTTTCAGTATTAAAGGTCCCATACTGTCAAAACTGAAATTTCTTGGCTTTTTTCACGATAACTGAGGTCTAGGTGCTATGTAACTACCATATAAGTTCCAAAACAGTCAGTCCACAGTAAAATGCACACAGCCTGCATAAAGTAGCTGTGATTTTTCACGAACCGTGGTGACTTCCGTAAAAAGTTGACGTTAGAACTACACAGTCACCTCCCCGAGCCCCGCCCACCGTCCCACTCTCCTTTAGCCACACCCCCAGACAACATCGCGTCCATGCCATTGCTGAGCAACAACAACAACACGGAAACATGTCGAAAAGGTTAACTTTAACCACGAAACCAGATCGGCCGACCTGTAACGTTCTCACTCAAAGGATGGACGATCTGACAGGATTGCTACTATGCGGTGGATCACATCTAACGTGTAACGTATAGTAAAGACAAACTCACCGTGTCTATCTAGTCATGATGAAGATTTCAATTTCAGCAGGCAACTATTTTTTCAGCTACATTATTGTTCCAGCCACAATTAATCACAACAATGTATATACAATTGCAAATGATTATATAGAAATCGTCAGTTTGTTGTTTTACACGCATGCACACGGATATTATTTCATACACGACATAGTCGTGAGATGCAAGAAACATAGACATATGGCAAGAAATCTGTAGACGCGCCCATAACAACAACAGACAATACTTTATTGAACCTTTTCTGAAAAAAAGTGTGTGCTGCAAACAAGAGCATTTTTGACTATCGTTTCTGTCCAGTCTGCTCGTTTTATCACGTTTAACCACAGCTGTCGTCGGTTTTTTATCTGGCAGTGGCAGCAGATATGCAATCAAATTTCTAATTTGAGGCTATATTATGTTGATTCTGGCACCCAACATCACAACAAAATTATATTTTAAGCTCCTTATGTAGCCGAATCTGCGCTGGTTTGAATGGGCCGCCTCCAGTTTCCCCTTTGTTTTGCTGCCTCCAGCTAGCGCTGTGATGTAGCTAGTTACCTGTGGTTGGCCTGGCCGTGCGTCACTCAGAAAACAACAGGACAATCAGAAGAGAGGCTCATGAATATTAATTAGACAGGCCAAACTCGACCTGTTCTCAGCAGAGCTCCTGAGAGAGGAGCTGTAGAAATATATTGAGATGGTTTTTGGTACTTATACTGCAAATATATATTCATTAGGACATCAAAACCTCAAATAAAACTCCAGAAAGGTGTACAATATGGGACCTTTAAGTCATTGAGAAATATTAGCCTACTGAAGAGATCAGTGGTGCATTCACATTTAGAAGTGAATGCGTGAAAATATAGGAATCAAGGTTTTGAGACATTTCTCATCATTTGAATGGGGAACTGAAACCTAAAATTCTTGCGTAAAATAAAAACCTTCAGAAAATATTGATTGCTAATCACAAAAGGTCAAACTAAAGTTTATAAGCTATTTTATGTATATCTCTTGGAGTTTTTGCAAGCCTGCATTGAAAATACAAAACAAAACATTATTATTTAAAAAAAAAAATAATAATAATAATAATAATAAAAACACATATACACACCAGAATGGGTAACAACAGCCTAAATGAAGCTGTCACTTACTAGGGCCTTGTAGTTTATTAACATATGTCCTATAAATTACATAAGAAATATTCATTTTACTATATTGTATACATATTTGCTATTTATAGATCATGTCAAAATTATGACATTGTATGATTATGTGAAATACAGTTATAAATACAGGTGTGATACAGGTGCCAAAATTCCCATTTTATTGAGGGATACAGATATTTGACACATTTAAGACTCACAGCTTTCATGCTAGAATCATTTTATGTTAAACGAGAGTTTATAAAACACACAAGGAACGCTTTAAAGCTAATGAATTATTGTGCGGCGTGCTTTAGGCTACTTAATGATCTGTTTAGCAGTATATAACGTAATCAAGTATGTCAGTGTTACTAATAAAAGTGCTCCTTAAACTTACATGTGTGCGCTGATGCCCAAAGCACACATTTAAATATGTTGACGGGAACGAGATTTATGAGTAACAAATGTTTAGATGCTTGTAATAAGATTTTCTTCTTCTTTGTTTCATAATTAGTAAAGTTTCACACACTCGATCTTTATATATAAACAGTATAGGCCTCAGTCATTTGTTTTAGTATTTATTGGCATTTAAAAATCAGGGCCATTTAAAATGGGCCCCTCTGGCCCCATGCAGGGCCCGGGACAGCGTGACGACCCTGTTTTAAAATAAAGCATAATCTGACAAAAGAACTAGTTTATTATTCGTTTAGTTGTCGTTAGTGTTCATTTTGAGATGTTTCAGTCAGTTCAGCTGCTTGGAAACACTGAGAGTGTAATAATACGAGGGTTTGTTTGGCGAACTGGTTTTGATGCTGATTACGTGCAGTATCACCTGCCTCAACCGTGCAGTGAAAAAAATGAGAGAACAAGGAGCTCTCTTGTTCCTCCAACGGTATATTCCACATTCCCGCAGTCTAGAGGAACAGGAAGTGAGACAGGCGTGAAAAATAATCTCCTCTTTATCAGGAAACTTTGCAGTTTTAATATCCAGCTCTGCTTTCTCGCTTCCTTGAACCTGGACAATGATAGCAACACTTTGGGCATTAATTATGTAGTTGGGTGTGTCCTGGACATACTTTTCGCTTCTAAATACATTCCCATCCATAGGCTTGTGGATATGCAAACATACTGCTCTGATTAGCCTCGCATTCACATATTTTCACTACGCAGATATTTAATACATAATGAGTGATTATACATCAGATCAAAAACGCTCACAAAACTTCCTATTCTTCCTTTCGCTTTAAAGGAATAGTTCACCAACAAATGCTGATTATTTCCCCCTCATTTACTCCTTCAGAGCCATATTGTTTCCTTTTTAATTTAGTATCATTCAAATACTGTGATAGTTTTTGTAAATATTTTGAAATGGATTACATTTTTATATTTTCTGTTTTCATTTTCGTTTTAGTTAAAGTGTTAGTCATTTTGTTGTGTTTGTCATTTTTAAATGTATTTTCAAATATCTATATAGTGTTAGTTTTTAATTTATTACTTAAAAAAGTAACGTTTTTTTTAGGTTTTCGTTTTATTTATGTGTATAATAATATGATCATTTATTTACAATAAAAACCCAAATATAATTTGACAAGAAAAGAGGATAATATGGCTTCGAAAGACTTAAAAGACCTGTATAGTGTACAAGTAGTACTATTTTTATGAGACTTTTATAGTGCTTCCAATGTCATTTTATTTATTTTATTATATTTTTGTATGTTATCCCTTTGCATGGTCAACAAAAGCTCAAACTAACTGCCAAACACCTTGTTTAGTGTTTCACAAAAGAAATAATAATAATAATAATACCTGTATAATATAATAGACCCGTTTTGTTTTTAGCTATGTATCATTGAATTGACAACATATGCTTTTGTAATGCACTCATAAACAACAGAATATGTTTTGACAGCAAGAGGCTCTTTAAAGAAACATTTCCACTAAACAGTCGGAAACACACGTTCATCGTTCCTTCTGCTCTGAGGAGGAAGAGAGCGCTTCTGCTCATGCTAGAGGAGAGGGTCCGCTCCGTCTTCTCGTGAGAGGGGCCCGTTTAGCAGTTGTTTAGATGTTTCATCATCTCTGAGGCTCCGCCCCGTCTGTTATCTGGAGCTGGAGAGGATGTGTGTGACTCAGAGCGAGACGGGCATGTGGCTCCATGTTGCTGTCTGGAGGCCTCTGTCAGGATCTCATGCAATCAGTCATATCATTATATTGTTATAAAGCATCTTTTAAATACATCTATAATTGATATGTTTATAAAAATTGAATTGACTAAGAATGTATGCGCTGGTAAAATTATTATAATTAAAAGAAAAAGAAAAAGTCTTCTGCATTAAGCTAACTGGGACTTGTTATAGCACTTGCATATCATTGCTCTTTTGTTAGTTTTGATTGCTTCTATTGTCCTCATTAGTAAGTCCGTCTGTTATCTGGAGCTGGAGAGGATGTGTGTGACTCAGAGCGAGACGGGCATGTGGCTCCATGTTGCTGTCTGGAGGCCTCTGTCAGGATCTCATGCAATCAGTCATATCATTATATTGTTATAAAGCATCTTTTAAATACATCTATAATTGATATGTTTATAAAAATTGAATTGACTAAGAATGTATGCGCTGGTAAAATTATTATAATTAAAAGAAAAAGAAAAAGTCTTCTGCATTAAGCTAACTGGGACTTGTTATAGCACTTGCATATCATTGCTCTTTTGTTGATTTTGATTGCTTCCATTGTCCTCATTAGTAAGTCGCTTTGGATAAAAGCGTCTGCTAAATGACTAAATGTAAATGTATTATTATTAATAATAATAACAAATAAAAAATTATACTAAACACGAAAACAATTTACTACTACTAATAATAATTATTAATAATAATAATAATAAATTAAATAAATTACAAATTCAGAAACTGTAATTTTGTCATGCCCCTGGACTGTCTGTGTGTATGTTTTCCTTCCCCATGTGCTCTCAGTGACCCAGTTTCTGTCTCTTGTTGATCGTGTTCATGTGATTCAGGTGTGTCGTGTTAATTGTCCTCATTACCCCATGTATTTAAGTCCCAGTCTGTGCTGTCTGTCTTTGTCGGGTCTAAATCGTCATGTTCGTGTGTCACCAGCCATTCCTTGTTGTGGCTATCCCCTGTGTTTGGATTTATTAAAGACTTCTTTGATCCACGTCTCCGCATTCGTTCCCTCCGACACAGTTCGTGACACCTTTAGTCAAAAATAAACACTTGTATCATTATATTGTTATAAACATTTTTTAAATAAATTTGTAGTTGATATGTGTTTAAATAAAACAAATTGTAAGAATCATAAGAATTTATGTGCTGGCAGAATTATATAATAAATACTGCAGAAGAAAACATTTGACTAATAATAATAATAATTAATTGAAAATTCAGAAACAGTTCTTTAGTCAAAAATAAACATTTTTGTTGCCATATTTAGTTAAAGGAACACTCCACTATTTTTGAAAATAGGCTAATTTTCCAACTCCCCTAGAGTTAAGCAGTTGAGTTTTACCGTTTTCGAATCCATTCAGCCGATCTCCGGGTCTGGCGGTAGCACTTTTAGCTTAGCTTAGCATAGATCATTGAATCTGATTAGACCGTTAGCATCGCGCTCAAAAATGACCAAAGAGTTTCTATATTTTTCCTATTTAAAACTGGACTCTTCTGTAGTTACATCGTGTACTAAGACTGACTGATATGGCTAGGAACTATACTCTCATTCCGGCGTAATAATCAAGGAACTTTGTTGCTGTGATATGGGTGCAGCAGGCGCAATGATATTACGCAGGTAAATAAACGGTAGAGGAGGTTAAAGACGAAGTAAGGCATATCTCCATTCTTAGTTCCTGCAACTATCAATCAAGAAAAGACAGAGGCCAAGGTTTCATAAATATTTTTGTCACTCAGCCTGGGAAGATGTTTAGGAAGCTGATTTTCTACAGATCTCGAGTCACATGCTCGACATGGTTTTTCTGACCTCATAAACAAATAAATGCAGCGCTGCAGACGGTTTGTGCAAAGCTTTCGCTGTGTAAATAAACGGTAGAGGAGGTTAAAGACGAAGTAAGGCATATCTCCATTCTTAGTTCCTGCAACTATCAATCAAGAAAATACAGAGGCCAAGGTTTCATAAATATTTTTGTCACTCAGCCTGGGAAGATGTTTAATTACCTGCATTTATAAATGCCTCATCTGCTGGCGTGTAACATTTGAACTGGAAGAAGTGTACGATTTTGCAGGTTATAGCGCTTGACTGGCCGAGAATGATATTATTATGATATTACATGCCATGTCGTTCTGAACCGTAAGACTTTTGTTCATCTTCAAAACACAAATGAAGATATTTTTAATGAAACCTCAGAGATTTCTGTCCCTCCATTGAATGTACACGTGTTCACATTTGTACACTGTAAAAATAGTTAATATAAATCAAGCAGTTAAAACTTTATACACAGCTTGAATTTATGTTTTTATTCACATATAAACACAACAACACATAGAAATGCACATCAAAAATGGTCAACAGAAACTCAAATGCACTTGTTTGATGGGCAGGAACCAATGAGGTTTGTTCTTTGTGTCACGCAAACTTTTTCAAGGTTTGTTCTCACACTTAAGCAAGTATGGTTGAGCTTCCATGTACTGTATTGCATTGATCAGTGTTTACATGTGAATAAAAATAGAAATTAATTTAATATTTAATTAACTTAATGAAATATGTTTAACACATCAAGCAATTGTGTCTATTTAGACTACTTAAACAGCTTGATTCATATGGTTTACTTTTACGATGATCTTTGTACTTTTTTTGTGTGCTAGATTTGGATGGGCTTTCAATGGATGGACAAAATGGCCAATGTTAAAACCAGAATTAAAATAATATTCTTATTTGTATACTGAAGATTATGGAAGCCCGTTTCCACCACTGAATAAAAATAAAAATAAAAATATCTTACAATTCTGACTTTACATCTCACAATTCTGACTTTTAAAATGTACCCATATATCTTAAAAAAAAAAAAGAGTTTCAACAAGTTTAACTGGTCACCAACACATTTGCATTAATTTGTTAATTGTAAATGGTCCTGCAGGGTGACAAAAATTTTTTTTCAAATAGTTATCTCATATAGCCTGTCAAATAATAAAACTCAAACCTATAAAACTTCTGAGGAGGTTGGGTGGGTGATTTGGATGGAATAAAATATATATTTTTATTAAAACACAAAATAGAATTAATGAAATTAATACATAATAAATAAAAACTCATAACATTAATAAAACCTTTAAAAATTAAATTAAATAATTAAATCAAATTAATCAGAGCACATAACATTAAATTTACAGAAATAAATTTTTAGAGCAAACCGTCAGTAGTTTTATTTAAATGGTCCTGCAGAGAGACTAATTTTTCAAAAAATAAATATTGATGTAATCTGTCAAACAATATGAGCATCTCTTTTAAATCGAACACACATTTAAGATTACTGGAGTCTTTTTCTCGGGAGAAACATCTGAGGAACGAGAGACTTAAGCCAGATAAACAGTAAAATAAATGCTGCTTGAATTTCATTAAAAAAATTAAAATAAAATTAGTATTAGTATTATATAAATTTATTAAAAATAATAACATTAATACAACTATTCAAAACACTAATAAAACTAATATTAAATTTAATTAAATGTAAAAAAATGTACAGAAATGAATTTTCAGAGCAAACTTCCATGTCTGAGATTTGAAAAGGGAGAAAAAAAAAGTTCGGCAAAAGGCGGGATCGAACCCGGATCAATCGCGTCAAAAAGCCGACAACAAACGCTTATCCATCTGCGCCACTGGAGCTGATGTTCTACAGCCACTTTTAACTAAATGTAAATATACACTCCCTATTTTTTATTCAATAGTAAGGGCAATTCATACAATACATTTAAACTGAGCTACTTTAATACCATCTCCGAACTCTCTACCACGACTCTGCTGTTCTTCGGCTGGTTCTTCCTGTAAACGTTGATTGACAGATGTCTCGTCCAGTCAGCGGTGAGTAATCCCAAACCAATGGAGCTGCCTCAAACTATACCATACCTTTTTTCCGGTTTGTCTGAATTGTCCTTGTGTTTTCTGACTTGTTATTTTGTTTTTGAATTTGTCATTGTGTTTTCTGACTTGTTATAATGTTTTCTGAATTGTTATTTTGTTTTTTAGTCTTGCATTTGCGTTTGTAATTTGTTTTCAGAATTGTGATTTGTTCTGCACTTCTCGGCCACCGTAGAAATCCCTTTGCCTTCACTAGCTATTTGAATAGTCTTGCAGTGTGACAGATTCACTTTTCAAAGACTAAAATCTCACGCAATCTATCAAAAAACATGAGCATGCATAATAATGATGAAGTAAATAAAAAATTCTGTTAAATAGTTTTAGATATCAATCATGTCACACACACCACAGGACATGTCAACTTCCCACAAACGGCCTATGAATGATTCACTCGCAGAAATACGAAGTTTGCAGCATTCATTTTTTCCAGCCGCTGTGCTTTTGAGTTGAACTGACCTTTAAATCTGCCACTAGCATTTATAGTAACACAAACCGTGTGTGTTTGCGTTGGTGGGTGATCTGGTGGTTCCCAGAGATGGAGTGAAAAGGGAGAAGCGGCATGTATTATTCATAGCTGACGATGCACTGAGTGCTTATCTGAGGCGGCGCAGGCTCGACAGGCAGGGTGCGGCCAGCTCCTCCTCTCATCTTCATCTCTGCTGTGTTTCTCCAGGATATGGATCTGATAGATATCCTGTGGAGGCAGGACGTGGATCTGGGAGCGGGCAGGGAGGTGTTTGATTTCAGCTACAGACAGAAGGAGGTGGAGTTGCGACTGCAGCGTGAGAAGGAAGAGGAGCAGCGGCAGCAGCGGCAGCGGGAGCAGGAGAAAGAGCTGCTCGCTCAACTCCAGCTGGACGAGGAGACCGGGGAGTTTGTGCCGCGGAGCGCCCCGCTGACGCAGGACACCGCGACCAGTGCCCAAATCACACAGGTACACCGTCCGGACGCAGGAAGGGAGGTGTGAGTGTGCATATTGATGCCAGGGCAACAGGAGAGCGGATCTGAGATCTGTCTCACACACACACACACAGAGAGAGACACACACAGAAAGAGACACACACAGAGACACAGAGACATGCACACACAGAGAGAGAGAGAGACACGCGCGCACACACACACACACACACACAGAGACAGAGACAGAGACATGCACACACACACACACACACACAGACATGCGCACACACACACAGACATGCACACACACAGAGACGCACACACACACACAGACATGCACACACACAGAGACGCACACACACAGAGACATGCACACACACAGAGACATGCACACACAGACACGCACACACACACAGAGCCACACAGACACACACAGACAGACAGACAGACACACACACACACAGACAGACAGAGAGAGAGAGACACACACATACACACAGACAGAGAGACACACACAAACACACACTGAGAGTTTGTTTCTGTGAATTGTGGGGACTTTCCATAGACTTCTATTACATTTATACTGACCAAAGGATTTTTTTTATCCCCTAACCCTAAACCTACCCCTTACAGGAAACCTGTTTGCATTGTTACACTTTCAGATAAACATCATTTACTATTTTAATCAGCTTTTCTCCAATGTCAAAAATGTCAGGCTTTACTATCCTTGTGGGGGCCCCACAATGTAGCATAAACAAGCACACACACACACACACACACACACACACATGTTGGGTTTCCATGTTTAATGAGGACATTCCATAGGCGTAATGGTATTTATACTGTGCAAACTGTATTTTCTATCGTCCTACATCTAAACCTGCCCCTCACAGGAAACATTCTGCATTTTTAGATTTTCAAAAAACTTTATTCTGTATGATTTATAAGCTTATTACCTTATGGGGACCTAAAAATGTCCTCACAAGGTCAAAATTTACTGGTATTACTATCCTTGTGTGGACATTTTGTCCCCATAATGTGTACCAGATATACACACACACACACACACACACGTACAGTAGGTGCTCAACAGGCTTCACCCTCCCCTCATATTACAGGGTGCAGCTGCTCAGTTGCTTGGAAACTGCTACTATGGCATAATTACTGGAACTCAGGTGCTCAGGCTTCATCCCAAGCTCAGTTCTACGAAAGCAAATAAACTCGACACTAAATTGATAGGACACTAAAGAGCTCGTTTTCCCTGAAGAGGTTATGTGAATTCGTGTTTCACAGATGTACTCTGGGATTTCAGTACTGTTCGATGTGAGCATGCTTAATTTTGGGAAAACGATTGAGCAAATTGAATACATTTTTTTTTTCAGGTAACCCAGCCTGGAGGAAACGTTTATTACTTGTGCGCTTTCAGAAGTCTTAACGCATCAATTTGGTCTCATATGTTTCTCAGAAAGCCCTTAAGAGAAATTAATATGTGACACAATTGTTGACATGGAGTAGAACTTTGATGATGGATGATGAGAAACGTTTAAGATCCCATTGAAATCTATGACTTTTGATTGCAGACTTTGGTTTCTTGGCAAGTCTGAGTGTAGTTTGAGACTCCATTAATATGTTAAATGAGTTAAATAGCAATAATTAAACTATTAATTTAATTCATAATATCATTCAGAGCACATGCAACTCCGTTTACAGAAACTAAAAATCTGAACACACCCAACGCCTACACAAACACTTTCACAGATTCCAATCCTGTTCAAATCAGTACATGAACTCATAGACATGCTTTGTTCATAATTGCAAGTCAAAGGTTGTTTTGAAAATTAACTTAAGTCAAGTCAGTCCAGTTGTAGAATCTGCATTTACATGTATGTTTCCTGCTCTGTGTGTCGATGCAATGGTTTTATTAAGATGTATTTGACTGTGTACGTGCAGAATGGGGCTTTCGCAGAACAGGACGGTGATGCCATGTCATTCGATGAGTGCATGCAGCTCCTGGCGGAGACTTTTCCACTAGATGAGGCAGCTGAGGTAATCACGGGCTATAAGTCACCCATATATCACCTCACACCTCACATAACACCTATACATGTCACTACACTTCAGTCTAATTGCCTCCCTCTTCTCTGTGCAGTCAGTGCCGCCTTGCCTGGATGCCTCCGATCCTCCTTCCACAGATCTTATGATGCCCCCAGACATTCCAGCCTTTACCCAGAATCCTTTGCTGCCAGGCTCTCTGGATCAGGCCTGGATGGAGTTGCTCTCACTCCCAGAGCTGCAGGTATGAACCCTCAACCAGACCTCATTACCACATTATAGTCCAAAATGAACTTATTGCCACTCCTCAATATGCCATAAATATGTCTTGCTGGCAATGAAACAGATATTTAGCAACAAAATATTATTAGATATACTGTGTATATATATATATATATATATAATAAAAATGTCCACTGAGATAAAAGTTGTTTGAAGACGCACAAGAACAGTCTTATTTACACACCCAAGCCAATTTCTACTCGCATTTAATGCTTGGCCAGTGGCCAGATAAGATGCCACTAGCTCTACAACACTTTATAAACACCCTCAACATGGCACCTATTTTAGGATATTTCACTCCAAAATTCAAATTCTGTCACTGTTTACTCACCGTTTGCTCATCTTTGAAACACAAATAAAGATCTTTTTAATGAAAACGAGATTTCTGTCTCTTCATTGAAAATCCTTTCCACTATAACTTTGATGCTTCAAAACGTTCATAAAGAAATCGTAAAAAAAAAAAGTAATCCATCTAAATTGGTTTAATCCAAATCTGAGGAGGCATGCCTGCTGATGAACAGATTTAATTTATTCATCATCGAACATATGTAGAGCACATCAAATACTGCAACTGTGCTCAAACTCTTATGTTTTATGGACTTTGCATCAAAGCATCAAAGTTTGGGTTGTGTGGACTTTCAGTGGAGCAACAGAAATCTCTCAGGTTTCATTAAAGCGTCCTCTTTTGTGTTTTTAGAGAGAGAGGTTGTGAGGTGCTTCTGTGTTAACTTTGACTTATACCACCTGTGGTTTAGAAAGTTGCAAACAACCCTGTTGCTGAGCAACAAACAAATTACCCTCTCTGAGCTCATGCTGTGGTTTGAGAGCAACTCGGGATGTATACTTCATTTGTTTTTGTTTGAATTTAACCATTTTTACCTCAGTACACATGGAAGGTTTCACTGGTTACACTGGTTTAAAATTTTTTAAAGTTAAGGTCCTGTCATATGACTCGCGTCAGCATTCCCCAGTGCACTGAGCTCTGTGGAGAGAAGCATCAAGCTTGCTACGTAACTGAGCAGGTCAAGTGTGGAAACACTCGAATTGGCAAACTGTAACTTTGCCAATTTGCCAGACAATGTGAAAAAGTCTTAAAGGAGAAGTTCACTTCCAGAATGAAAATTTCCTGATAATTTACTCACCCCCATGTCATCCAAGATGTTCATGTCTTTCTTTCTTCAGTCGCGAAGAAATTAAAGGTTTTTGAGGAAAACATTCCAGGATTTTCCTCCATATAGTGGACTTCAATGTTGGCCAATGGGTTGAGGGTCCAAATTGCTTCAATGTAGCTTCAAAGGGCTTTACATTATCCCAAATGAGGAATAAGTGTATTATCTAGCGAAACAATGGGTCATTTTCTAAAAAAATTTTTTTAAATTTAATTATATACTTCTTAACCACAAATGCTTGTCTTGAACTAGCTCTGCGTCCACGACTTCACGCATTATGTAATTACGTATGTGTGATGTAGGTAGAAGTACCAACCCAGTGTTTACAAATCGAATGAGCAAAGACTAATCAAACGCCCTTTACCAAAAAAAGTTAAAACAATGTCAGATGATTTTGAAGTTGGGAGGAGAAAATGATATGGAGTTTTTCGCCCTACCCCACCTTTTTAACCCAAGTACACATGAAGAACTAACCACGTGTGACCTTTACAACGTGATTACGCAATGCTTGAATTCGTGGACGCACATTGCAGAGCTAGTGCAAGACGAGCATTTGTGGTTAAAAAGTATATAAAGGTTTACTTTTTTAAAAAATGGCAGATCGTTTTGCTAGATAAGACCCTTATTCCTTGGCTGGGATCATGTAGAGCTCTTTGAAGCTGCAATTTGGACCTTTAACCCATTGATCGCCATTGAAGTCGACTCCAAGTCCAAAAATCCTGAAATGTTTTCCTCAAAAAACTTAATTTCTTTGTGACTGAAGAAAGTCAGTCATGTACATCTTGAATGACATGGGGATGAGTAAATTATCAGGCAATTTTTACTCTGGAAGTGAACTTTAATAGTAGACTCATATTGTTTGTCTCATACAGTGTGTCTTCACTTTGGATTACAATGTTCACATGCTGTTCTTTTGTATTTTTAGCAGTGCCTCAACATGCAGATGCAGGAGTCGTTGGATATGAAACTAAGGTCCTGTCATATGACTCGCGTCAGCATTCCCCAGTGCACTGAGCTCTGTGGAGAGAAGCATCAAGCTTGCTACGTAACTGAGCAGGTCAAGTGTGGAAACACTCGAAGTTCAAACTGTAACTTTGCCAATTTGCCAGACAATGTGAAAAAGTCTTAAAGGAGAAGTTCACTTCCAGAATGAAAATTTCCTGATAATTTACTCACCCCCATGTCGTCCAAGATGTTCATGTCTTTCTTTCTTCAGTCGCGAAGAAATTAAAGGTTTTTGAGGAAAACATTCCAGGATTTTCCTCCATATAGTGGACTTCAATGTTGGCCAATGGGTTGAGGGTCCAAATTGCTTCAATGTAGCTTCAAAGGGCTTTACATTATCCCAAATGAGGAATAAGTGTATTATCTAGCGAAACAATGGGTCATTTTCTAAAAAAATTTTTTTAAATTTAATTATATACTTCTTAACCACAAATGCTTGTCTTGAACTAGCTCTGCGTCCACGACTTCACGCATTATGTAATTACGTATGTGTGATGTAGGTAGAAGTACCAACCCAGTGTTTACAAATCGAATGAGCAAAGACTAATCAAACGCCCTTTACCAAAAAAAGTTAAAACAACAATGTCAGATGATTTTGAAGTTGGGAGGAGAAAATGATATGGAGTTTTTCGCCCTACCCCACCTTTTTAACCCAAGTACACATGAAGAACTAACCACGTGTGACCTTTACAACGTGATTACGCAATGCTTGAATTCGTGGACGCACATTGCAGAGCTAGTGCAAGACGAGCATTTGTGGTTAAAAAGTATATAAAGGTTTACTTTTTTAAAAAATGGCAGATCGTTTTGCTAGATAAGACCCTTATTCCTTGGCTGGGATCATGTAGAGCTCTTTGAAGCTGCAATTTGGACCTTTAACCCATTGATCGCCATTGAAGTCCACTCCAAGTCCAAAAATCCTGAAATGTTTTCCTCAAAAAACTTAATTTCTTTGTGACTGAAGAAAGTCAGTCATGTACATCTTGAATGACATGGGGATGAGTAAATTATCAGGCAATTTTTACTCTGGAAGTGAACTTTAATAGTAGACTCATATTGTTTGTCTCATACAGTGTGTCTTCACTTTGGATTACAATGTTCACATGCTGTTCTTTTGTATTTTTAGCAGTGCCTCAACATGCAGATGCAGGAGTCGTTGGATATGAAACCCTCCGTAGAAGCACAGGACCCAAACTACAGCCAATACCTGCCCGGGATGGACCATCTCTTGTCGGTGCAGACAGAGGTGTGTCCTCCCGAATACATCAACACATACGATGGATCCTTCAACACTATGGTGTCGCCCAACCTCAGCCAGATGAGTCTGAACGTCCCGGAGGTGGGGGCCGAGTTTAGACCTGAAGAATTCAATGAGCTGTTTTATCCTGAGATAGAGGTTAAAGTGAATGGTGGTCCTCTCGTCTCTGATGGAGGAAATATGGTCAGCCAATTGGCGGAGATCTCCAGTGATCCTCCTGTGAACACCATGGATCTGCACAGCTTCTCACCTGGAAGCTTCAGCTCAGGAAAACCAGAGCCTATGGCCGAATTCCCAGATTCTGATTCCGGCTTGTCGCTGGATTACAGTCCTCACATGAGCTCTCCGGGGAAGTCCTTGAACGGAGATGAATCCTTTGGTTTTAGCGACTCCGACTCTGAAGAGATGGACAATAGTCCGGGAGGCATGGAGTCAGATTATACAGAGATATTCCCGCTGGTTTACCTTAACGACGGAGCGCAGGGATCTCTCTCAGAGAAACCTCCAGCAGACAAACAGGAGATGAAAGCGAAGAACCAAAAGATAGAGCCGGCGGAGGCCAGCGGCCACTCCAAACCTCCCTTTACCAAAGACAAGCAGAAGAAACGCTTGCTTGTGACCTTGATTCAGTGTCAAGGGACCAAAGTCCCCATGACAGGTTTTGGAGTAAGATAAGCATTGCGTGAGAAGAAAAGGCCCTGCACTCACACAGAAACAACACAAACACAGTAAATTAAACATTCTTGTGTTTTTTTTAAAAATGTTTTTATTAAACAAAATCCCAGTTATTCATTCTGACATTATGAGTGGTGTTTTATGACTATAAAGTATGTGTAAATATACATGGATTTACCCTGCATGAACATATCAAAAAATATATATACTAAAGAGTATAGTGAGTTAGAACCTGTCCTGTTATGAACATCTAGAATCAATGCTTTTAATAACGACAGAATAAAATGTTCACAGTTCATTAAAGTTGCTGTCAAGTGATTGATATCAGACAAAAGATATCTGAGATACGAGTGAAGGTTCAGCAAATACGTACACTGAAGGAACCACACTAAAACAACAAATCTAAGGTGTGCTGCCAGCCAATCTTAGCCTTTCCAAATTTTCTCAAGATTAAGGGCCAGATTTACTAAACCGGGCAAACTAGCGCAATTCAAAACAGCGCCGATGGGTGTGGAAATTTCTGCTGGTGATTTACTGACAACGCACAAATTAAAGAACACCGACGCAACGTCTCGTTTACATACTGACCTACTAAATATACCAAGCGCAGCGCAAATAAGCGTAGTCGCAGAGAAGAAAAAAGCAGAGCCGATGCTCATCAGGTGCTGGTGATAGTTTAAGATATGCTTTTTTGGGGGCATTAAATAATAGCGCAAATACCAATTTTAATACTCTCCTCCCATAAATTTTGTGTCTGATAGGGAAACTCCTATAAATGTATATTCAATAAGGTCACGAGCCAAAATAACCGTGTCTATTTTCGGCACTAATTTAGTAGGCCTAACTCCTGACAGTAGGCCTACTATAGTATATATTTTAATGCCAAAAGACGGTTTGCACTGGCGCAAGCTGTTAGTAAATCTGGCACTAAATTCTTTAAATTAGTTCTTACATCTAAATTCATATTACCATAATATGACTTTTTACTTAGTTTTGTAATTCACATTATTCTCAATGATGATTCATTAGATTATCAGTACTTCTGACACATTTACCTTTCTACGACAAAATTCAGTCATCTCAACAGGAATCTGCATGATTGGGAATTTCACTTGTTTGACGTGTTCCCCATGTGGATTGCACAACAGATCTGATTTTGTTATACTTTTGACACGCAAATTCTCTGCGTGGACCAATATAAAGCTGCTTGGATTGGAAAGTGCTGTTTCATTCACCGTTACGCGATTGACAATCAACTTTGACAATGAAATTTCGCCTAGAGGTGTGTTCATAATAGCAAAATTTCGCAGGCAAAAAGTCTTTCATTGTCTATTGCAATTAGTCTAGAGATGTATGGAGCACAGCTTACACGTTAGTCACGTTCAAACCAAGCAGATTTCAGTTTGAGCACAGCAGCAAATCCACTTGACCAACCTGAACCCGTTGCGAAATCTGTGTGGAAAAATCTTTCGCCCGCACGCCGAATTGAATTTCTATTGAAATTACTGGATTTTGCAAGCTAAAATTTGCCGGAAAATGGTAATTGCGACCAGAATTTAAGTTTCGCTAATGCGACCATGCCTCAAAACCATGTTACGTACAATTTCAATTAAAAATATTTTTTTAAATCGCAATGCAATCACAATCAGCATAAAGGCAGCACAATATGATGTCTAAATAATTGACTCATTTCAAATATAATTCTTTCCCCACATTTCAGTAAAGAGAATTAGACTTTTTTAAGAATCGGAGGAATTGTGCCTAATTATGATAAAAATTCTGTTGCACCACAAATAAATAAATAAAAATTATTAAATATAAATAATTTATACAAATACATGTAAAATAACGTATATAAATTGGTGCGGTCAAACGATAAATCGCGATTAATCGCATCCAAAATAAAGGTTTTTGTTTACATAATATATGTGTGTGTACTGTGTATATTTATTATGCATATACAAATACACACACATGCATGTATATATTTAAGAAAAATATGTTATGTTTATATATTAAATATATTTATATATAATATAAATATATACATGTTAATATTTTCAAAATATATACTGCATGTGTGTGTATTTGTATATGCATAATAAATATACACAGTACACACACATATATTATGTAAACAAAAACCTGTTTGGATGCGATTAATCGCGATTAATCGTTTGACAGCACTAATATAAATATACCTGGAAATGTCAGCTTTAGTGAGATTATGCCACACACAATGTGCAATAATTGAGTTGAATGCAGTTTCTGAATCTCTGCAGGAGGATATCTTGACCAAATCCACATATATTTTGCACACATTAATCTTACCCATCCAGAACCACCGCTGAAACCGTGTCATAAAAGGCTTTCAGCCACTTACTGTCGATCAGGCGCTGCTTTTCCCATCTGTAAATTAAGCAGAGGAGTTACTCTTACCTGCTCCTATGACTCTTTCTTCCTCTTCTTCTGTCTGTCTCAAACCCTCATACTCGTGGGCTTTCCGCTAGCCTTCCTTCCTTCGGGTACAGCTAGTCTCACCGAAACAGATGCTAGTTTTCTGGAGACACACTGGCTGCCTGGTCCAGTCGAGGCTGGGATCGACCTGCCAGTCTGAGAGCCCATAACTGTTCGTCTGTCTGGGCCTGGAGGCCTTTCTACGCTCATACACAACAACACGCGCTCAGGACAGCGGCACTCGCCACTTCAGACTCAATGACGCACTGAACTTCGTTAGGCAAGTTACTACACAACTTTATTTCAGCCAGTTTCTTTTTTCATTTGTCAAAAATAGTTCAACAATCTAGACTTCTCTCTTTACAGGTTTAACATGTCACATGCCCTCAGATCTGACAAAATCTACTCCGTTTACCATTCAGAGCTTCATGAACAACACATGTACTACATACTCACAATATATAATAATACACGTGACATCACCGTCGTCAAATCAAAAAATAAACAAGTCCTGTTTTCTCCAAATAATATACTTAAGGCATATTGTATACTCACATATTGTATACTCACATCAAATAATATTTAGGACTATTCTGACTACAGTGTTTGGCAGCACTCTCAAAAATGCTCACAAGGGGCTGAGGATAGGTGAAAAGCACAGAAAAGTCAAGCGGGTGAAGGAATGTACATCCACTAGCACACACACACAAGTTGAGGAGCGTCTGACTACACTAACGTTAGTAAGACCTATAACTGGCAGATCTTGGCCCCTCGCACACTTTCTCAGTAATCTTTCCTTTCCTTCCCACTCCTCTCATCTAACTCTGGATCTGAGGCCTGTTGAACAGACACAGGGTAAAACATCACAAGTCATCCCGTGTTAGACGTCTGTGGAGTCTCTTGAGGCAGTGCTGAACTTACCACAGACAAACCGATCTGTTAATATCTCCTGGGCCCATAGCCCCCGCCGCCGCCCCCAGAGCCGTTTCCACCTAAATATAACAATCAGAACACATGATCAGGCTCACACACAGTGGGTTCACTTTTGATGTGGCACGCAGTGTACTGGATTTTCTGTACCTCCGTAAGGTCCTGAGTTTCTTCCTCCAAAGTTATTTCCCTTCATGGGGCCGCAGTTGGACTGTTGTCCTGCGTAATTCCCAAAATCGTTGTAATTTCCTCGTCCTCCGCCGCCGCCTCCACCTCCACCACCAAAGTTACCTACGATGCAGGTACAAATTTGGGTTAAAGGGTTAGTTCCGCCTAAAATGAAAATTAGCCCATGTTTTACTCACCCTCGAAGCATCCTAGGTGTATATGACTTTCTTCTTTCAGACGAATCCATTCGGAGTTATATTAAAAATTGTCCTGGCTCTTCCAAGCTTCATAATGGCATGGGCGGGTGTTTTTTATTCAACAGTCCAAAAGAAGTCAGGAACTGTTTATTATGGATGGATGCGCTTTATTTGACTACTTTTGGACTTGAAAAAAACACCTGCCCAAGGCGCCCATGCCATTATAAAGATTTCTATTTCAAATAAATGCTGTTCTTTTGAACATTCTATTCATCAAAAAAAAAAAAAAATCCTGAAAATAAATGTATCACGGATTCCACAAAAATATTAAGCAGCTGAACGGTTTTAAAAATCGATAATAATCAACAAATCATATGTGACCCTGGAGCACAAAAGCAATCTTAAGTCGCTGGGGTATATTTGTAGCAATAGCCAACAATACAATGTATGGGTCAAAATGATTGATTTTTCTTTTATGCCAAAAATCATCAGGATATTAAGTAAAGATCATGTACCATGAAGATATTAAAAGATTTCTATTTCAAATAAATGCTGTTCTTTTGAACATTCTATTCATCAAAAAAATAAAAAATCCTGAAAATAAATGTATCACGGATTCCACAAAAATATTAAGCAGCTGAACGGTTTTAAAAATCGATAATAATCAACAAATCATATGTGACCCTGGAGCACAAAAGCAGTGTTAAGTCGCTGGGGTATATTTGTAGCAATAGCCAACAATACAATGTATGGGTCAAAATGATTGATTTTTCTTTTATGCCAAAAATCATTAGGATATTAAGTAAAGATCATGTACCATGAAGATATTATGTCAATTTCCTACCGTAAATATATCAAAACTTAATTTTTGATTAGTAATATGCATTGCTAAGAACTTCATTTGGACAACTTTAAAGATGATTTTCTCAATATTTAGATTTTTTTGTACCCTCAGATTCCAGATTTTCAAATAGTTGTATCTCGGCCAAATATTGTCCTATCCTAACAAACCATACATCAATGGAAAGCTTATTTATCCAGCTTTCAGATGATGTATACATCTCAATTTCGAAAAACTCACCCTTATGACTGGTTTTGTGGTGCAGGGTCACAAATTAGAATGATTTCTGAAGGATCATGAAGACTAGAGTAATGATGCTGGAAATTCAGCTTTGCATCACAGAAATAAATTACATTTTAAAATATATTCAATTAGAATACATTTATTTTAACTTATAATAATATTTCACAATTTTTACTGTATTTTTGCTTCATTAATTGCACCCTTGGTGAGCATAAGAGAGTTCTTTCAAAAACGTTAAAAAAAATTGTTCTCCAAACTCAAACTCTCTTTTCTTTTTCAATTTAATCAACAAAGTAAAGATTCAATTTAATGATTCACTGGCCCGTGTTGCTACAAAAAAAGTTTGCTTTTATCATCTTTAACAAAAACTTGCTCCGCCTCTGAAACAATTTCCTTTTTGGATGACATCACTGAGACCTCTTCTTTTAAACCCCGCCCCTCCAACCCCATCTCAAATATTTGTCTTCACTTGAATGAAACTGTACCTCCAAAATTTCCTCCATCATTGTAATTGTCATATCCTCCAAAGCCTCCTCCGCCTTGGTTCCCGTATCCAGGACCTCCACCGCATCCTCCAGGACCCCCACCATAATTACCACCTACCACCAGAGACACATCCTAAACCTGTACTTCAGCGCTAATCATTTCAGTCTGAGCTTCATGAAATGATCGACTTCATAACAGGAAAAATACATTTTTTGAGCTTTGAAAATGTCCTTATGCTTATCCATACAGTGATTCTCTATTTCAATCAGTGACTACAAACAAAGCAGCCATTTCAAAAATATACTGTTCTGGCAAAGAAGCCCTTCTGGCACAAATTAACAGCAAGTTTTACAAGGGAGTGTGGATTTATTCATTGCTCATGTTAGTATAATGATATTGTCCCCACCAAATCCATTGTATCCATCTCCTCCACAGCCACCCCGGCCTCCTCCATACCCTCCTGTGAAAGATACAGCATTCACTGTGTTTTATTCACACCTGAGGTGCTGCTGTACAAACTGTAGATGTAATCGACACACACAGGATCAGATGTACAGGATCGCATGTCATCTCACCTCGGCCAAAGTTTCCTCCTCCTCTGCCCATGAAATTGCCTCCACCGCGATCTGACAACAGAAAACATGTTATATATTATTACCTACGACAACTTGAATATTTCAGTAACATAATAAACCTAATTATAAAAATGAGAATCAGAAAGGCAGTTCGATTTGAAACATGTTACTTACATCTCTGATTAGAAACAGCTTGCATCTCCTGCTTCGGTAGTGCTTTTCTGACTTCACAGTTATGCGAGTTGATTGTGTGATATTTCTGTGCTGATGAAAAAGGAAAAAGAGAAATCTGAAAACCTGTATGAACTAGTATTTCTTGCTGTTCTGTCATACTCGGGGTAGATGACGCATACCATGCCCATGAACTTTTATATATCAGTAACATGATTTTATGTGAAAATTTATAAGGTAACTTGTTTGTTTTAATGTTTCATTGGGATTTAATTTGAGTAAATTTATGCAATCACTTAAACGGTATTTTGCAAGCATTTTAATATTTGTAACTGAACAAGTTCATAAAAGCTGCATTCATAACAACTACAAAAGAATCATCTCCATCTAGATGAGGACATGTCATTTACCCATAAAACCTGATTCTGCTGTAGCAGCTAAAAGTAAATGGTTTTCATCTAAGCTCACCAACAATTTTATCCACAGCATCGTGATCATCAAAGGTGACGAAGCAGAATCCTCTCTTTTTCCCAGTTGAACGCTCCTCCATTATATCAATAATCTCAATCTTCCCATAGCACTCAAAGTGCTCTCTGATATGATACTCCTCTGTGTCCTCCTTGATTCCACCCACAAAGATCTTTTTCACTGTCAGATGGGCTCCAGGTTTATTGGAGTCCTGCATAATCAAAGAAAATTCATTTAATTTCATCTTGATTAAATGCATCTTAATTTTAGAGTAAATTATGAAAAGGTTTGTAAGGAAGCCATTGAATCAAATATGTTCTTATCTTTTTTTTGACTCACAATTCGGACTTCATTTCTCAGAATTGTGAGTGCACTGTGAGTGAGTCACAAATGTTGTGCAATCTGATTAGACCGTTAGCATCTCGCTCAAAAATGACCAAAGAGTTTCTATATTTTTCCTATTTAAAACTTGTATTAACAGGCGCAATGATATTACGCAGCGCCTGAAAATAGGCAACTTTTAATTTTCCGTCGGTCTTAGTACATGATGTAACTACAGAAGAGTCAAGTTTTAAATAGGAAACATATCGAAACTCTTTGGTCATTTTTGAGCGCGATGCTAACGGTCTAATCAGATTCAATGATCTATGCTAAGCTAAGCTAAAAGTGCTACCGCCAAACCCGGAGATCGGCTGAATGGATTCGAAAACGGTAAAACTCAACTGTTTAACTCTAGGGGAGCTGGAAAACTAGCCTATTCTCAAAAATAGTGGCATGTTCCTTTAAATGTATGTAACGGCACCTCTCGGGAAACGGCTCGTTTGGGCTCAACGACTCGACCGTCCACTTTGTGTGGCCGCGCTGCCATAGCAGCATCAACCTCCGCTACACAGGAATACGTCACAAAGCCGAAACCTCGTGAGCGCTTGTTAGCTGGATCTCTCATTACCTGAGGAAAGATAATCATTGATGGCATTATCAACAGTGCTTTTATTGGTGTTATTATTATTACTATATCTATATGCATTTACGCCACAGGACTGTTTGGCTGATTGATTCTGATTGGCTGACTTACAGATGTTCTAAGGTGTTACTTATTTAAAGGAATAGTTCACCCAAAAATACATTTTTAATGAAAATTCACGAACCCTCAGGCCATCCAAGATGTAGATGAGTTTGTATTGTTTCTTCATGGGAACGGATGTGGAGAAATGTAGCATTGCATCACTTACTCAGCAATGGATGCTCTGCAGTGAATGGGTGCCATCAGAGTGAGAGTCCAAACAGCAGATAAACACATCACAATAATCCACACCACTCCAGTCCATCAGTTAATGTCTTGAGAAGTGAAAAACTGTGCATTTGTAACAAAAACATAAGGTGTTTTTAACTTAAAACCCTTGTTTACAGATAAATCAGGAGAGAAATATGCACATATCAAGCACCATTTACAAGCGATATCAGTTCTAAACAAATATGTTGGTGGATTTTGATGTGAAAGGACAACAGTGGATGAACTTTTTCACTGGAGGAATCATTATTATGGATTACGGACTCAAAGTTTGGCCAGAAGTAACAGTTTTAAATTAAAAGGCCTTAATTATGAATTTGTTTCTAACAAACATTCAGCTTTTCGCTTCACAAGATGTTCATTAATGGACTGTTTGGACTCTCGTTCTGACGGCACCCATTTACTGCAGAGCATCCACTGGTGAGCAAGTGATGCAATGCTACATTTCTCCACATCTGATGAAGAAACAAACTCTCTATATCTTGGATGGCTTCAGGGTGAGTACATTTTTAGCAGATTTTCATTTTTGGGTGAATTATTTTCTTTAAGCAGTATCACAGGAGCAAGAGGGTTGTACGCGGCCACAATATTAAACATCAGCATGGCTGCGACTGAACTGATTTTGCATAATTCCATGGTTCGTTTTAATTATTCCTTCTTAATACTGTGGCAATAGCATTACATATTCACACTCCATGGTATTTGTATGGATGCTTCACAGAATACCCTGGTACTTTTTGAATTTTATTGACATTTATTATTAAAGCTGGCTTCTAGCGGTCTGTTCCTGATGCAGACACACTGCAAAACGATTAGAATTAGCTATGAATCAAATCCTAAATGTGATCTGAAGGTCTGTCTCTCACCACACAGTCAGTGAGTTTGCCCCATTGCTCAAAGTGAGCTCGCAAACTGTCCTCTGTGGTCTCAAAACTGAGTCCGCCGATAAACAGCTTCCTGAGCTGCTCCGGCTCCTTACCGTCACCACCCTGTTCACATAAAACACACAATTAATAATCAGACTTGAACTTTTGCCTCTTTAGAAATATGCGTCATTAGACTGATAAAACTGGCCCCTAGGGCATGCCCTCTGTGTAACATAATACTCTAACGCTATTAAAAGAATTGTATAAAGCTGATAATGACACCTTCATTGATTCCAGCTTTCAAACCGCAGAGCTGGTTTGCTTTCTCTGTGTGGGTGATGGATGGATGGGCCATGCTTCTGCCAAATTCGGCGGATATATATTATTCATTCGATTGAGTGACGTGAGCTCTCCAATCCCTAACGATTAGCTGAAAGACTAACGCTAAAAGTTGGGCGTAGGCTCGGCTTATGAATATTAATTAGGGTGCGTGATTGGATGTTCCAGGAAAACTACGCCGCAACATCAGCATAAGCTTTGTTCATATTCATGAGCTAAACCAAAGTAAGATCATAGTAACCAATAATAACCAGTGTTGGGGAAAGCTACTTTTAAAAGTAATGCATTACAATACTGGGTTACTCCATAAAAAAAGTAACTAATTACGGTACTTAGTTACTTTTTATGGAAAGTAATGCGTTACGTTACTTCTGCGTTACTTGTTAAATCTGGACCGGGCTTGCTTACTTGTTTTTAAAATAAAAAAGTTCTATTTTTGGCAAATATAAAAGCCTTTTCACACCAAAAGTGAAATGAATAAGCCTCAGGCTGAAGGGAAAGTAAATGCATGTCCGTACAGTAGAATGCAGAAGAAGACATTTCAACACTTCAGCAATAAACAAAGACACAAATGTTGTCTAGAGTAATTTCTGCTTATTAGTACGCTTGAACCGGAGCAAAGACATTGGTTAATAGAACGGGATTAAACACATAAAGGATATTTGTGTTGTTTAACATTTAATTATTGCAGGTTTGTGTCATATTCTGAGTTGCATTATTTTTATTCATTTTGAGGAATACTGAATCTGTGTTTTTGTGAGTGAGATTAATTAATGCATATTCATATTTATTTTAGAACTACTGATTTCTCTCAGCATGGGGACACCAGAGCTGTCAGTCAATACATTGGAAAAAAAGTTACTTGCATTACTTATTTGAAAAAGTAACTCAGATATTCTCTTGTAAATTAAAAAGTAATGCGTTACTTTACTAGTTACTTGAAAAAGTAATCTGATTACGTAGTGTTTTTGTGAGTGAGATTAATTAATGCATATTCATATTTATTTTAGAACTACTGATTTCTCTCAGCATGGGGACACCAGAGCTGTCAGTCAATACATTGGAGAAAAAGTGACTTGTGTTACTTATTTGAAAAAGTAACTCAGATATTCTCTTGTAAATTAAAAAGTAATGCGTTACTTTACTAGTTACTTGAAAAAGTAATCTGATTACGTAACGCGCGTTACTTGTAATGCGTTACCCACAACACTGCTGATAACCGGTCAGATCGGTATTTTAGCCGCTGGTCTCTAATAGGTTTCTAATATCGAATTACATCTAAAGGAACAGAGTGGGTATCTGTCCAGGATTTCCCAAAACAAAAGCTAAGTTCCCGAGGAGACGACTGGAAACAACCCGGCGGCTGATGAGCGTCTAGAATATTCCATGCGCCATTTTAGATTTACTTTCAGCGTTTCCTCCATATTGTTAGTGTTAATATTAAAAGAAAAACATTAAATCCCAATTTTTGTATTTTATACTGACATGTAATTAAAAAAAAAACAGGTTCGATATTTTGTTATCGCTAGTCAACAACCCCATATTATTGAAGTTAGCCCAAACTTAGCAGCTCGTTAAGAAGCCGTCCGACACATCTGGTGTTCAAGAGAGCAGCGTTAACGTTAAATATAAGACCTAGAGACTCGTGCTTCATTTGAAAATATGAATATATATGCGGCTGAAGAGCGTGCATACAGTATCTGCTCTGGACTCGGTCATAGACACGCAGTTTAACATGCCAGCAGAATGCAGCACTCTTAACACAAAGCCAGTGTAATACACTGACATAAGATATCTATTACTGTGGATACTGATAACACAAACTGTTACAGTGATATTCAGGAATATTGATAAGCAGTACCTCCATGCTGCAGCTTATGCGCCCCTCGGTCTGCACATGTGATGCCGCCCCCCCGCCGCTGGAGGCGCTGCAGGGCACAATAGCACACAGTGAAACAACATTAAAATAAGAAAAAAAGATAGAAGGACAAATTACAACAAACAACAAAATACAATTGCCAGGGGGAGGAAAGTATAAAACTTCAAAACAAAAATACAAGATATACATACATACACACTTGTACGTATATATAAAATCAAATACATATATTGTAACATTCACAAACTTTCAAAGTTCTTACAGCGTTCTTGTTCACAGAGTCTCTGATACTGTCAACATATATAAATATTTCAGTCAACAAAACCCTCAAATTGGGGGTTTTATTGGTAAATTTACACTTATGAATGTGAAATTTGGTCAATAGAATAAGTAAATGAATTAAGTAAAAGTACTGTTCCTCTTGGTCAGGATAGTCAGTAAAACCAAAGAGTACATTTTCCCATAGGAGTGAAGAAGGTCTTAAACTCTGAATATTGTTGGCCCTTACACCATATATGGACTATATCGGTAGGCACTTATGAACACACTTATATAATTTAATATAGAGGAGATACCTATATATTATTAGGGTCAAGTGATCTGGCAATCAGTTTTTTTCCCTTCCAAATATCAGCCACATTTGGATCAACTGTGCTTGTTCTCTGTGTCTGGCTCAGGCCGGTGGATGGTTGTTCAACAGACCTGACATAGGCCTAGCAAATCCATTTTCAGAGCTTTTAAGTAGATCCTGCTCACTCCACACAGTATTTGTGTGACGGATAAGCTTTTTTGTCTTTGTGTGTATTCTTTTGAAATTTTTACAAATGAGTTTATTGTTTGAAACTTGTACCTTAAATACACCTTCAATAAACTGCAAAAATGGCACTCTATTCTAATTCTATTCTTAAAAAAACTTGCCCTTTTAAGCTTTAGACTCTATTCAAAACTAACATTAGCTTCTCTATTCTTTTTGTATTCTGTCTATTTGTTTCCTTTTATTATACAATTAACAAAAAGCAAAAAAGGCCTCTAACACTAGCTTGCTCTGTTCTTTTTCTATTCTATCAGTTTTCTTTTTATTTATCATATAATTAAAACTATGTGCACTGCGTTAAGCTAACTGAGACTTGTTATCCCTGTTGAAAAAACCAGCATGTAAACCAGCAGCTTAAACCAGCAAAGGACCAGCTTAAACCAGCAAAGGACCAGCATAAACCAGCAAAGGACCAGCTTAAAAGCTTAAACGACCAGCATAAACCAGCAAAGGACCAGCTTAAACCAGCAAAGGACCAGCTTAAACCAGCAAAGGACCAGCTTAAACCAGCAAAGGACCAGCTTAAACCAGCAAAGGACCAGCTTAAACCAGCAAAGGACCAGCATAAACCAGCAAAGGACCAGCATAAACCAGCAAAGGACCAGCATAAACCAGCAAAGGACCAGCATAAACCAGCAAAGGACCAGCATAAACCAGCAAAGGACCAGCATAAACCAGCAAAGGACCAGCATAAACCAGCAAAGGACCAGCATAAACCAGCAAAGGACCAGCATAAACCAGCAAAGGACCAGCATAAACCAGCAAAGGACCAGCATAAACCAGCAAAGGACCAGCTTAAACCAGCAAAGGACCAGCATAAACCAGCAAAGGACCAGCTTAAACCAGCAAAGGACCAGCATAAACCAGCAAAGGACCAGCTTAAACCAGCAAAGGACCAGCATAAACCAGCAAAGGACCAGCTTAAACCAGCAAAGGACCAGCATAAACCAGCAAAGGACCAGCTTAAACCAGCAAAGGACCAGCATAAACCAGCAAAGGACCAGCTTAAACCAGCAAAGGACCAGCATAAACCAGCAAAGGACCAGCTTAAACCAGCAAAGGACCAGCATAAACCAGCAAAGGACCAGCTTAAACCAGCAAAGGACCAGCATAAACCAGCAAAGGACCAGCTTAAACCAGCAAAGGACCAGAAAAAAATACAATTTACATTTATTCCTTTTTTACATTTTTGTAAATAATGATTTGCTGGATAAAATCTATGAATAAGCTTATAAGAAACTTCTTTAATCTTATTTCTAAGATGATATTTCTGTGGTAACAACCACACGTTTCTCCAGCAAATCAATTTTCCATTCAATAAAGAGACCCAATGAGACAAAACGTAAGGTACAGTAACAAAGAGTACGGATAGCTCTATTATTATTTTTGGGATTTAATGATAGTTCACCTGATATGTGCGATAACAAAATAAATAAATATATATATATATATATATATGGAGTATAACTATATCGGTAGGCACTTATGAACACACTTATATAATTCAATATAGAGGAGATACCTATATATTATTAGGGTCAAGTGATCTGGCAATCAGTTTTTTTCCCTTCCAAATATCAGCCACATTTGGATCAACTGTGCTTGTTCTCTGTGTCTGGCTCAGGCCGGTGGATGGTTGTTCAACAGACCTGACATAGGCCTAGCAAATCCATTTTCAGAGCTTTTAAGTAGATCCTGCTCACTCCACACAGTATTTGTGTGACGGATAAGCTTTTTTGTCTTTGTGTGTATTCTTTTGAAATTTTTACAAATGAGTTTATTGTTTGAAACTTGTACCTTAAATACACCTTCAATAAACTGCAAAAATGGCACTCTATTCTAATTCTATTCTTAAAAAAACTTGCCCTTTTAAGCTTTAGACTCTATTCAAAACTAACATTAGCTTCTCTATTCTTTTTGTATTCTGTCTATTTGTTTCCTTTTATTATACAATTAACAAAAAGCAAAAAAGGCCTCTAACACTAGCTTGCTCTGTTCTTTTTCTATTCTATCAGTTTTCTTTTTATTTATCATATAATTAAAACTATGTGCACTGCGTTAAGCTAACTGAGACTTGTTATCCCTGTTGAAAAAACCAGCATGTGCTGGCAAAGGACCAGCTTAAACCAGCAAAGGATCAGCTTAAGCCAGCAAAGGACCAGCTTAAACCAGCTAAGAACCAGCATAAACCAGCAAAAGACCAGCATAAACCAGCAAAGGACCAGTATAAACCAGCAAAGGACCAGCTTAACCCAGCAAAGGACCAGCTTAAACCAGCTAAGAACCAGCATAAACCAGCAAAAGACCAGCATAAACCAGCAAAGGACCAGTATAAACCAGCAAAGGACCAGCTTAACCCAGCAAAGGACCAGCTTAAACCAGCTAAGAACCAGCATAAACCAGCAAAAGACCAGCATAAACCAGCAAAGGACCAGTATAAACCAGCAAAGGACCAGCTTAACCCAGCAAAGGACCAGCTTAAACCAGCTAAGAACCAGCATAAACCAGCAAAAGACCAGCATAAACCAGCAAAGGACCAGTATAAACCAGCAAAGGACCAGCTTAACCCAGCAAAGGACCAGCTTAAACCAGCTAAGAACCAGCATAAACCAGCAAAAGACCAGCATAAACCAGCAAAGGACCAGTATAAACCAGCAAAGGACCAGCTTAACCCAGCAAAGGACCAGCTTAAACCAGCTAAGAACCAGCATAAACCAGCAAAAGACCAGCATAAACCAGCAAAGGACCAGTATAAACCAGCAAAGGACCAGCTTAACCCAGCAAAGGACCAGCTTAAACCAGCTAAGAACCAGCATAAACCAGCAAAAGACCAGCATAAACCAGCAAAGGACCAGTATAAACCAGCAAAGGACCAGCTTAACCCAGCAAAGGACCAGCTTAAACCAGCTAAGAACCAGCATAAACCAGCAAAAGACCAGCATAAACCAGCAAAGGACCAGTATAAACCAGCAAAGGACCAGCTTAACCCAGCAAAGGACCAGCTTAAACCAGCTAAGAACCAGCATAAACCAGCAAAAGACCAGCATAAACCAGCAAAGGACCAGTATAAACCAGCAAAGGACCAGCTTAAACCAGCAAAGGACCAGCATAAACCAGCAAAGGAACAGCATAAACCAGCAAAGGACCAGCTTAATCTTAATGACCAGTGTCAAAACATACCTAACCAGCATATGCTGTTTTTTTCAACAGGAATGGCACTTGCATATCATTGCTCTTTTGTTGATTTTGACTGCTTTTATTGTCCTCATTTGTAAGTTGCTTTGGATAAAAGTGTCTGCTAAATGACTAAATGTAAATTTAAAATTAAATCTGAAGTATCTAAACATTAAATCATTCATTCATTCGTTCGTTCATCCAATGGGGGCCTTCAGGTCCATGGGGAAATTAAACTTTTTTTGGTAGGTTAAAGTTTGTAGGTTAAACGTGATCCCAGTCATCTTTTTCTAGAAAGGCTGGATGGTGAGCAACCAGCAAAGGACCAGCTTAAACCAGCAAAGGACCAGCATAAACCAGCAAAGGACCAGCTTAAACCAGCAAAGGACCAGTTTAATCTTAATGACCAGTGTCAAAACATACCTAACCAGCATATGCTGTTTTTTTTCAACAGGAATGGCACTTGCATATCATTGCTCTTTTGTTGATTTTGACTGCTTTTATTGTCCTCATTTGTAAGTTGCTTTGGATAAAAGTGTCTGCTAAATGACTAAATGTAAATTTAAAATTAAATCTGAAGTATCTAAACATTAAATCATTCATTCATTCGTTCGTTCATCCAATGGGGGCCTTCAGGTCCATGGGGAAATTAAACTTTTTTTGGTAGGTTAAAGTTTGTAGGTTAAACGTGATCCCAGTCATCTTTTTCTAGAAAGGCTGGATGGTGAGCATTTTTGGAGCACTTCTTGGACCGTGAGCATGCTGTGTCCGTGTGAATTTCCTGCCCGTAAAAGTGCTTCAGTATCATGTAAGAATCTGAGCTGATAGTATAACATAAAATTAGTAAGAATCTCTGACAGCGTAGACTACTGAACCATTTACCTTGACTTATGTTTGAACGAAGTTTGTCTTATCTTGTTGATGATAACCTAGGCTAATTGCACTATAATTGAGGTGATGCAACTTAAACAAGACACTGCAGTTGTGATGAGTGTAAACAGTGCGCAGTGTCTGTTTGTGTATCAACACTGTGGTTCAGAAATTGCTGTAAATACAGTTAAAAAACCCAAAGAGAAATGCCTCTTAGTTTGATATCAGAAAATGTAATTTGATGCTATGTGGTTGATTCTATAATTGGAGATACATTTGGCATTGCAGAAAGTTAAGAAAAAAACTTTTCACTAACAGATTTTTTTTTTCAGTATCTTATTGAAAACATTTTTTATTTTAATAATTCAGTGCTTGCCAAACACAAGTTACCTATGCATACCTTAAAAATTAAAAAATACCTTTGTCTTCACAGAACCGTCCACTTGGAGCAAATATTTTTCATCTGAAAATGTATTATATACAATATCCAGTTAAAAAAAAGAAATGTTGTTGAAATATTATAAGGGTGCAAAAATAAATTAGGATTTTAAACAACAAATATATTGTTTTTGTGAAAATAGTTCATGAACAGAGTTGACCCTTTAAGTAACAGAATTGACAATTGTTCGATGGACTGTCAATTATGTTACAGCATTGTCAGCACTGTTACTCTACCTTGGTAACAGAGTTTGACGGTAACAGAGTTGACAATTTTCTTTATTTTTTGCCCAAAACTCTACTTGCTAGCATAAATGCTAAGAGCACATGGCACTAATGAAATCATGATTAAAAGACTTTTAAATAACACAGAGTGTGATCAATGAAAATAATCAGTTTTCCTTTTGATATTGTGGTAACAGATTTGACACTTTATAAAATAACTCTTGGTGTAAGAACTTTTAGATTAATATATTTTCTTAGAGAGAGCACATAGACTTTTCAGTGCTTCAGATCTTAACAGCGAGGGAAAGTGACATAATTTCCTGTATCTTACATAGTTGTGGGAAATAGTTCCACTCATTTAAAGGCAAAGTATGGTACGGTAACAGAGTTGAATCAAGATTTACGGACACCCATTTTTATAAGAAAAAAGTTATTTTTGTTTTAAAATAATGTTGTAGAATTAGGTAAATGACTATTTAGGGCTTTTATAAATAAAATAAATGAAATATTACAAAAAGAAAAGTACAATAAAATATTTTGATTACACAATAATCTATTTCTAATTCTAATAGACTAATTCAGACAACAAGAAATCATGATTTTCAGCTATTTAAGACACTTTTTGCAAAAAATATTATATTGTTATGGACTGTAGCATATTGTAATTCATAACAATGAGTAACACAGTATTAAAATAATTAAAAATATAACCATTTGAAAAAAGCAGAAAAAAAATAATGACTTCGGACACCAAATGTACCTGCAATTATATACTCCTGAGAAAGTGAGGGCCTATTCATATGCAATTAACCATTATCATGTTTGCATGACATATCATCCATCAATAAAAGAACCAGTTTGCGCCTGTCGTGTGGAGACTCATTCATAAAGCTGGTCTGTGCTCTCAGAAGATGGAAACGATGCAGTCAGACTGGTTTTACACACGAGTTATTATGAAAAGGCCATGGAACTAGAGTAGGGTGTGCCACCTGCTGGCCATTAATGCACTTCAAAACACACTGGAAAATGCAGCCTGGAGTGGGAGACCTATGAATATGACAGAAGTCATTAATAAAATTAACATGTAAGCAGCATCCTACTTTTAATAGCTGAATAAATCGACGTAAATGGCCTTGGTAAAAAGCTATCTGGCAGAAGCGTGAATGCAGGGCCTATGCTGATTTATAGGCGTTTTATGAGATGGTTATAATGTGTATCATCATTACCACAATGTGACAGATGAAATACTGCCATAATAAAACAGCCACTCTCACTTCCAATATTAGAGCCCTTTTATTTATTGGCAGATGTCTGCTTCAAATTTATTAGAGAAGCATTTCATATTTGGTTATAGTTAAAAAAGGAGACGAAACGAAAGGTTTCTCTCTCTCTTTATCTCTCTTCACAACAGTGGACTGCTGGTAAATGCATGTTAGTTCCAGCTCATTAGTTTCTTAATTAAACAGCTAAAAGCTCTTGGACAGGGTGACATTATGTTCTGCTGAACGCTGTGACCTTTAATGAGCCTCTTGGATCGTTGTATCTAATGTCTGTGTGTGATAATCTGATTTATTCTGATTGTAAACAGCACATTCAATGCTGTAAATGTGTGTCATTCAAGCTGAGAGAATACGTTATGTGTCTGAGCTCAGCTGACGCACAGTCAGGTCTCCTCCTCAGTCCTTTTTAAAAAGCTGTATCCAGCTGTTAAAAGACAGACTTCTCTCTCAAAAGTTTGTTCTTTGACACACACACACACACACACACACACGTACATGTTATCAAAAGGCAGCAGCCATTTCGTTATGTTTGTTATGGAATCACTAGGTCGACTCTTATTATTTTTAAATTTTTATATTCCATAGTATAAAAAATTATGGACACTGTAGGCCTAAAATGTAAATTTTCTATACATGGAATACCCATATGCCATACCACATTTGCAAGGTATCCCATAATGCAACTTGACTTTCCACTTTGGAAGTAGACCTAATACTTCATCAACCCGTATTTTTAACATCTTTTCCCCTTTTTGACCCTTAACTGGATTTAGAGAAAATATATACACTAAATTGGATGAAAAAGTCAAAAGTTGTTGGTGTTGAGTTAAACATACAGCGTGATGAGATCTTGTGACAGCAGTATAGCAGTACAGTTTGAAACATTATCACTGCATATAGCCCTTAGTCAGGGGATGCCAATTAAATTATTTACATGCGTGTAGGTTAAATACATGCTCACACAGCGCCTCCATTCACAGTAGTTCCACAGGAACTGTTATCATTTACATGTGTGGAGCCATTTCATCAGATTTGTAAGGTAAATCATTTATAAATCTACGCAAACTCAGGAGAATACATCATGGTTTCAAAATAAAAGCTCAAACCCTCACTCTGAGTTTACACGTTTTGATGTCCACATATTCATTTAATTACAGTGGCTATAGCATTTCTGTCCTAAAGAAATGGCCAAATATTAAAGATTAAGTGGGCATTTGAATGAAATGGTGCTTGGTTATTATTAAACAAGTATTAGATCGCACAGTAATGTGTAAAAACAATCGTCAGGCCGTTGGCGCCCTCTGCAGGCCTTTGTTGTAATGCATAATGTACATTAGCTCTATTGTTTAACAGTTTTGTTCAATAAAACCATATGATTTCTTGCTTTTGATACTTTATTTGAACTTATTATTATTGTCTCATTGCTATTATATATGTATTTTAAGTAATTTTAAAAGGGTCATATGATGCGATTTCAATTGTTCCTTTCTCTTTGGAGTGTTACAAGCTCTTGGTGCATAAAGAAGATCTGTAAAGTTGCAAAGACTAAAGTCTCAAATCCAAAGAGATATTCTTTACAAAAGTTAAGAGTCAGCCACGCCTACCTAAAACGGCTCGTTCTAACACGCCCTCACATGTCTACGTCACTATGTGGAAATATTAGCATAATGCACCCAAATGTTCACGCAAAGAGAGAAGGCGTAACTTTTATTCTCGCTGTAGTATTGTTGTTGCTGCCGCCATGTCGTGAAGACGCTGTGTGTTTTGTTGTGAAAGCGAAACTACTTTGTTTGGTCTTCCAAAAGAGGATATCTGCTTCGTCATGCCTGGAGCTGAGTTTTTATATTTTATATATTTAAAGCGAGTTTTTTTAGCAGTATGGAACGATATTCCGGACAATTTTCAAATAGAATAGCAAATTGTATTTTCAATTGCGTTTTCAATATGTGGACGCATAAATTGTGACATAATCCAAATGCAATTGCAAATCCTGCATTAGCGTTTGCATTTTCGCTTTCGCGAACGCACAGTGACTGCCAAATTTCAAATGAAAAAGCAAAGTCCATTTGCAACTGTATTTCCCATGTCTTAGGA
>NW_015505469.1:815188-837122 GCF_001515645.1 Sinocyclocheilus grahami | reverse complement strand
CTTTGTAAAAATCGACACGTTTCAGAAAGGCGGGGCATAGGGGAGAAACAATAATGTACAGTATGTGGAACATAATGTGTTTTTTTAACCTTTTCCAGTTCCAACTTTGCAAAATAATTATGTTTTCCTGTGAGATCAGGTTGAACTACCATGATGTCACGAATCCGGTCCATGAACTTCCTTCTGCTAGCCATCAGAGGTCACCCTTCCCATTTCATTGACTCTTGCACTACACACTGTTGCATATCACCCCGGACTACATATCCCATCATCCACTGCACTAACGACACACACACACACTGTTGATTGCACACAGCTGTTATCACTCACACATCCCCTATTTAACTCTCACTCTGATCCCATTGCACTGCCGAGTATTGTTTAGCGCACATCTCAGATAGCTACACTACAGAGCCCTCATTTGTTTCCCTGCCTTAGCCTTAGCCTTGTCTGTTTTCTCTGGTTTTGATCTTCGCCTGTTTTCCTGGATTTCTCCCTTTAGCCTTGCCCCTGTGACTCTGTCTGCCAATCGTCGACCCACGCTAGCCCTAGGATTATTCTTGTGTCTTGCCCGCCATATACCTGTTTGACCCTGCCTGTCTTATGACCATGTCTCTGTCTTCTCCAAATAAAGCTTTGCTTATGGATCCGCACGTCTCACGTCTTGTCAGCCCCGTTACACATGAGATTCAGTCTTCACAAGCAATTATTCAAAAGCATTCTTGTCCTTTGTGATTTTGTATGGTTGGTTTTGTCTATTGTTTACTCAAATTACACATATTCTTTGTGCGTTATAGCGTTACCACAGAATCACATAATTGTGAGTCTGAATAGAATGTCACAGGTTGTCATGTAGCAATTATGACATGGCTTGAATGTGTCTTCTTACCTCTCTGTTGTTTAAAAGTTCCAATCAGAATGAAAATGGTTTTGTGGTCTGATGCCACACTCTCAGAAATTAGGTACAAAAGCTGTCTATAGGGCAGTATCAAAAGGTACTAATACACTTTAATTACTAATATTGACCTTTGAGGTAATAACATGCTCCTTTTAGGAGTACATCATTTACGAAGGAGGTGTAACATTTGAACAGAAGAACTTTTTAAGGCCCACAAAGAGTTTTTTTTCTTTAAAGAGCTTCTAATGAAACATCAAGAGCTTTGCATCTCCAGAAAGCAAACATACTGCCAAAATGGACCTTTATTTTGATTTTATGTGACTCTCCGGGTCTTTATTGTTGTTATTCTTTTGCGGTTATTGTCAGGAGGGATTACACCTCTCCATTTACTCCTGAGTATGTTGTGACGTTGATCCATTGGGTCTTTGAGATCTCCCCACACACACAATGCAGCGCTGGTAACTCGGTCTGTGGGCTGGTCATTGGGCACATTTATAGGGCAGGTGTGTGTTGTTCAGTATCTGAGATGTACAGATGTAGCATGATTGATGTCTTGAGCGTGTCGTCTTGCTGAGACACTTTGTCAGATCCACCGCTCAGCTGTTGATCATACACCTTTCTGTTAAAGTTTAGAGTCGACAGGCGCCTGACAATGAATGTATCAAATCCCACATGTATATACACACACACACACACACACACACACACGCACACACACACACGCACACACACACAAACACGCACACACACACAAACACGCACACACACACACTCTCACACATACCCATACACACACACACACACACACACACCTTCTCAATAAACCAGGGCTCCCACACACAATCATAAGGCTGATTGCTTTATAACCTCATCACATGCTTCAGGTCCCAAAGGCCCTGAGCTGCTGACTGAATGTGTTTTCTAACTCGTGAAATAATTGCCTGAACGAGGACCCCTGTAAAACCGAGTGAGGGGCTTTAACAAGTCGTTTTACAGTTGCAGCGGTTCAGTGTAAATGATTTGCTTTTCATAACATTCATGCTGAAATAATCACAATAAAACTACTGCAGGTGTTGTATTTTTAAAATCCGAACTCAAAGGCAGCCATTTAAACTAGCAAAAAATAATTACAAAAATATAAACCAAGAGGCAGCCCAAAAATGAATGATCACAGGTTTGACCTGAAGTCCCATGACGTCACTCACTGCTCAGACAGACAGAGTGCGTGATCTTCTCTGGGTTTTAGGACAGCACTTAAGGCAATAATTAACCTAAGTTTTATATCCTCTTAAAAATAAATGAATTATGTAACAGTGGCTCTGTGTGACAGCAGCTGCGGTCAGCAAGTCTTCAAAATAAATCTCCCTGGAGGAGGATGCATCTGGACTGAACGCTGTTGATCTTTTCATAGCACACTAGTGAACATCTTATTATTATTATTTTTTTGGTAACATCAAAACCATTTTAGAGAAAATGATGTGCTATGTCTATTAGTCATTCTCTTTTATTCTCCAGTATATCCTTGCATGAAAAGCACTAATATAAAATACTAAAATAAAAACTTGTTTTTCAGCAAAACACCTGAAACAATCAGAAACACCTGAAACCATGTAATTACCTGTAGTTTACTAATATTTGTAGCATAAATGACATTTTAACATATTTTACATTTTAAAATATTATCCAATGTGTGCAGCCATGCACTGATGATATAGGCCTAGTGCCTATAAATAAAGAGTCTTATAGGGCAAAAAGGTAGAGAAGAGGTGGCATTTTTCTGTTTACACATTCAGTCCACTAAACTTATACTCATTATGACCAGTAAGTGAAGCTGTAGGTCGAGCTCAAGTAATTCAAGATGCCAGTAGGCTGCCCAGTACATGCAACCCAGCAGTCAGAAATTCTACACATAGAAATATGCATTTGCTCTTGAACATTATGCGCAGCCAATTTAATCCAAAAAAGGATGTTATTATGTTATATTCCTCCATTACAAAGTTCACAAACATATCCTTTCCCTTCCCTGCTGTCAGGAAGCAGTTCTGAAGACCTGTGCACAGTCAGCAGCCATTATTATATTAGTGCTGTCCGAGGATAAAAGCTGCATAAATGTTTATTTTAATCTACCATATTTTAAGAAAAAAAGCATCTCTGTAGGCTATATGGGTAGGTAACTACAAGCTTTATTTTTATTTTTGAATAATTGTATAATAATGACAATTTCAGCAATATTCATACACTAAAATGTTTGTATCTCAGAGGCCCATGTATTGCAATGGTAGGCTAAAAGAGGTAAATAGGCCTACGTCTCTTATTTAAGAAGAGTCTTACAATAGCAAATTATTTTTCACATTTTTCAAAATGCATCATTGCTAAAGATAGCATGCATTTATCGCAAAGCAAAGGATTTCCACATGAGGAAAAACGGCAAAAAAAAAAAAAAAGTCTAGGATCATTGCATATGGATTATTGTTAACAGCCACAGATTTACCTAACATCGTTTCATGTTTGTGCATCAGCAGTGTTGCAGATTTAAAACATCCCGTAGATGGCGCTCGTATCCACGAAAAGCTCAACACATCATGAAGAATCATTGACCATTTATTTATGACCACAACAATGCATCAGCTGCCAGTAAATCTAGTTTTTACATTTTTTAATTTTTTTTATTGACGACGTGTATTAATTCACATTCCTTTTTCATAGAAGATAATCAGTTCCAACTATACTCTTAACCCAATATCAGATTTAAAAAAACCTCAAGATTATATTTCTCCATGTCATAGTCTTTAATAAAACTTAATTGTGTAGCGTGGACGACTGACCAAAAAACAAAACAAAAAAAAACCTGTTGCTTACCAACAGTTGTGTATAGTTTTTATATTTATTATTTAAATGTACTTAGATATTTCTGTACACCTTAAATAAAAACGAAGATCCTAATATTTGTACTTATAGCCTACTACTACTAACTACTACTACTACTACTACTACTACTACTACTAACTACTAACTACTATTCTCCGAGGCCAAAAGCCCACAACGATGAGCTCCACACGGATCCGTTGTTTATAGCAGCCTGGATAGTGTTTAGCATGAACGAACAGACCATTGACTAAATACTGGACTGCTTACTTACTAAGTTCAGTTCCAAAACCTTGCTGTCTACTGCCTGCATAGGCAGCTGCCTTTTAAGGACGCTTCATAACTGAAAGAAAACAAAAGACTTGGCTAACAGTTGATTCCAACAGAGTTTGACATTAGCATGTTGCTAAGCAAACATGTTGCTGCACCATTGAGTATAAAATAACACACACAAATTATGCATAAACTCTCATTTTTATTGGCTTTATGGACACTACAGTTTATGAAAAGTAATAGATTTAGTCTACATTTTTCTCAACTCTGTTCGCCATCATGGATGAAAAATTCACACGCCCCTTTGCATTACATTTCTGGATCGCCTTTTCCATGAAGGATCTATGCAATGCAATTGGGCCAAAATGAGGCGTCTTATAGCAGGGGCCCGGGGCCCGGGGCCCACAAGGAGACTCAACAAACATCCAAAGGAGCATGAAATGATTTCATTTAATAGATTATTGTGAATCTAATTGATATTATTATTTATATTTTAAAACAATCTAATGTAATTAAAATGCTAAAAAGCATACAATCAAGATGGAACTTGAAATCATTTTCATTTTTTCTCTCTCAATAACTGTTGTTTTTATTGAAATACACACAGTTCTTGAAACTTGTGGAATCACAAAATTAATTGTGGTTAATTAATTTGACAAATACCAGTAGGCTACTCTTATTCTATGATAATAATATAATATATCTTATGGTAACACTTTAGGGACTAATTCTAATTATTCATTAATACTTATAAAGCACATATTATTGCCTTATTCTGCATGACCATATTTTAGATCCATTAATCCTACTGCGTACCTAAACTTAACAACTACCTTGCTAACTATTAATAAGCAGCAAATTAGGAGTTTATTGAGGCAAAAGTCATAGTTAATACTTAGTTAATAGTGAGAATTGGTCCCCAAACTAAAATGTGACCTAATTTATACATAATATATAAAATATAATTATATATAAATAGTGCTGTCAAACGATTAATCGCGATTAATCGCATCCAAAATATAAGTTTTTGTTCACATAATAAATGTGTGTGTGCTGTGTATATTTATTATGTATATATAAATACACACACATGCAAGCATATGCTATGTTTATATATTAAATATATTTATATATAATATAAATTATGTATATATAAATGTATATATTTTCAAAATATATACTGTATGTGCATGTATTTATATATACATAATAAACATACACAGCACACACACATTTATTATGTGAACAAAAACTTATATTTTGGATGCGATTAATCGCGATTAATCGTTTGAAAGCACTATATATAATATGTGAGTACTGTATAATAGTATGTATATTATGGTGATAATATTATATAAGAAGGCCTTCAAATATTGTGTTAGACAGTGAGTATCTGAGTAAAAAAGGTTATGAATTACTGTCTTAATGTTGCTTTTACCATTTGGAAAAGCCTGTACAGTATGTCAGGAGTGCGTCTAAAATACTGTAGGCTTTCTAAGTCTGTGAAACAAATTATTCCTTTGTGTGTTGATATAAATGTGTGTGAAGTACATTGTGTGAACATAAAGCAGGCTTCAAATTTCAAGACCCTTCCAATGCTTTCATTATGAAACAGTATAGCCTTAGATTCACTGTCAAGGGGACTGACATAATTTTGAATATAAACCAAGCTGATTTTTATATACTGTATTGTGGTGTTGGAGTGTATTGACGCCTCGAAGCCTTCTCAGTGACTGCGGCAGATAATGAGCTCGCTCCACGGGCCGTGAACACAGAGACGCACAACAACGCTCTGGGACTAATAAATGCTACAGGCCTCTCGCAGACTGACGAAGACGTGATTAATAACTGTAAAAGAAAATGTTGCACAAACAGAAATGTCTAAAAATTATAATTCAGTCATAGCCAGAGGGCCGTCCTTTTTAAAGGCAGACCACACAAGTTTGTTGCTGAAGATAGCGGCGTGTGGAGATGGAGCGGCACTATTGATGTTTGTGAAGGGGACATCAATACCGCGCTGTAATAAAGCTCTGTCGACTGCAGGGAGCCTCAATCGCGTTTCCTCGCCCCCAGTCCGCACACGCACCCTTCCTGCATCCCTGCTCTCAGATGCAATTACTTTGCTTGGCTATTCATTTAGGAAGTCGTTGTCAAGTAAAATCATCTCTGACTGTGATAAGCGAGCAGTGTGTGTTAATCTCCAGGGGCGTTATGGGTCATTCCTTTTATGCAAAACACTTTTTATGTCCCCATCATATGGATCAAATATTAAACACTCAATCTTTAAATCATATTAGGTTGTTGTCTTGATCGAAGTTACGCAAATATGGGGGATTTTAAGTAATTTTATTACTTTGGTTTGAATGTTTTTCATCTTTGCCATGTCTCCATAGCTTCTGGAATGAAATCTACTCATTTATTAAGAAATATTACAGGCGTTTCTTATTCACCCCTCTAATTGGATTTCAATAAATAAACATGTTTTTTGTTCCTAACTGTATTCTAATATTAATAAATTTGAATTAATGTAAACCGGAGACCTCTAACCTGCAGTTAGTAGGCTAATTTGCATAAAACATGACCCATAATCTCCATATACGTGTTTCCATTCAACCTAACTTCTCAATTTTCACCCCCCCCCTCCTCTGTTTCTTCAGTATCTCTTTCCATGCTGTTAGTATTTTGTGAAATTCCTTTACCGAAAGCCAGTTCCGTAAATGTGTGCTGCAGCGTTTATGCATTTTTGTAGGCAAAACCAGAGATTAGCATCACCTTGGTTTCCTTGACAAAAAGCTGACAGGAATCTTCCACCGGCTTTTGGATTATTGCATAAAATAAGCTTTGTGACCAAAAACAGTTTATGATTCTTATGCATTTTGTTCAGCAGGCATGATAATCTTTACAAATTAAATTTTTAAACACAACTTTTATGAACTTTGAAGCCTAAATACAATCACAGGAGTAAAAGGCTAAACAGGCGATAAACTAGTGTTGGGTTCGAGTTGTCAAATATGAGTTGAGTCCTTAGCCAATTGAGTTTGAGTGGGAGATGTTTATTGTCTTTTTATCTTAACATTGTTTTTACTTACTTTTTATCTTTCATGTTACACATGACTTGCATTCGTCTGTACTCTGAAAAACTCCAAAAAGTCCAAAATGTCTGAGTCTGTGTCACATTTGAATACAAGTCCACCTGAGTTCATTGAATAATTCATAATTGCAGTCCGAGTCCCAAATCCAAGTCCCCCAATTCTACTATAAACGAAGCACGCCATAGTCACGTGACTCAAACGTCACCACCATTAAACTTCCACCAACTCTTTCAGTTTTTATTTAAAAACATTTTGCCTGAAAGTTTGAGTTAAGCGTTTGCAAATGCAATTCTAAACTCAACGAGGCAGTGAAAGCGACTAGTGAGTAGATGAGTTGATCTGTTCAGTGTGAAGATGTTTAATGCCCCCGACAACCACATTTAGCCACTTATTAGCAGGCGCCATTTTCAAGACAAGTGAAAGCTTTCAAAAAAATCACAAGGGGGTATTACTGATGTACTTTATGCTGTAGAATAAAACGTTAAAATATATTGCACTTGTGCTAACCACAGATCTTATTTCAGGCATTTAACCAAAAAAAAAAACATTCAAAAAAACTATTGACTTCAGGACAATGGAACTGGAAATGCTAAAATGCTCATTCGTTTCCAGGTTTTGGCCTACAAAAATACAACAGCACTCTCAGGAAATCTGATCATTTTCGTGGGAAAACAACATAATTACAGTATTAAATAATCAGTGTTGGGCTAGTTACTCAAAAAATTTAATATATTGCTCATTACTAGTTACTCCTTTTAAAAGTAATATTATTACTTTACTTATTACTTTTTTGGCAACAGTAATTATTTCTGCCTCATCATTTGACCAAAATCCACATTGGATTGCAGTCAGAAATTATTACAAACACTCAGTGGTGATTTATAGTAATGTTTAAGTAAAAGTGTTGTATTAATCTCATTAATTGTCATGTTTAGCTTGAAGGTAATTGTAGCTATAATTTCTCTGTAATACCGATATACGATTATATTCCATGATGTATTTTATCAAAAGAAATCATAAAAGTTCATAGGAATTTGTTTATCTAAAGTAATGCCACAACTTACACATCAGTGTTCAGATCATCTTTTCTCCCGACAACATCATGTAATGGCAATATTTCCAGCCACTGAATTGCCTGTGCAAGTTGTGAAAATCATGAAAATAAATCTAGGAATTATTGGAATGCTGGACTTTAAATTAACAGGGGTTGAGGCATCGAAAGTAACTAAGCAAAGAGCTGTTTTATGAATAGTAACTAATATTATTAATGGAATCTTATTCGTAATTAGTTACACTATTAGTTACTGCAAAAAGTTATATTATTACTGTAACTAGTTACTAACTGCCCAACACTCTAGATAATACAAGTTACAGTTTTAACAATCGATTTTATGAGTTCTTTGGTATTAGTTGGTTTTTACTCACTTTTAAACAGTTTGATAAAATTAGGAAAATATACCACTAAACTGATACACTTCCTTGCAGAAGCATAGGCCTATTCATTTTGTAAAACACCGCAGAGTTCAAAAGGTACTGCATAATAGAAAGGGCCCCTATAAAGCTGCATGGTGGAGCCAGATTGAGGGCCAGGCAGCTTAGTCTGAAATTACCTGATCCAGCTTCACTCCCTTAATACCTGGACAAGCACAACAAACGAGCAGGAAAGTGCTGTCCTGACAGTTTGCGGCCGCTGTGCTGTTGAACAGGAGCGCAGTGCTCTAGCGATCATCGTGGCGAGGAGATCTGGGCAGGGCAGGTGTTTCCTGCGTCCCCAGGGAGAACGCAACTACACCTGCCGGCTGCAGGCCATGTGATGGATCGATGGAAGAGGAACTGACTCAGCGCTCTAGCCCTGCACAGGACCTGACTGAAACACTCTGTCATCACACAAACAATAACAGACATTCATCTTTTAGCGTCAGCAGGGGAGGCTGCAGCCTCGTGCTCGTGCAGGACTGATGAGGGCAGTAAAGGGAAGGAGACTGCTTGGTTTAGGAAATGAAATGGTTCTGTGGACCCACCGTGTCACGCGGAGCAAACAGCCTCTTCAGCAAAGCTTCTTTATAAAGCACAAACACCTGCCTCCTCTCAGATCCCTAAAATCTACACATTACACAAGCTAACAGCGAGCAGCCGTTTAACACCGTCCCACTGACACTTACTGAGTCATCACGTTTCACCTAAACAAACGTCATTAGTCATCTGCATCACATTCAGATAGAAGCAGATCATCTATCTAACCATGGCTATGCATGCAGCAAATCATAACACAAACAAAACACAATATTAATCCAAATGTAAGATTATTTAAATCATACAGAGTAGTTGACACAAGTTTCAAGTCAAAAGTCCAATTACACAAATGTGACCCTGGACCACAAAACCAGTCTTAAGGGTCAATTTTTCGAAATTGAGATTTATGCATTATCTGAAATCTGAATAAATAGCTTTCCATTGATGTATGGTTTGTTAGGATGGGATAATATTTGGCTGAGATACAACTATTGAATATCTGGAATCTGAGGGTGCAAAAAAATCTAAATATTGAGAAAATCACCTTTAAATTTGTCCAAATGAAGTTCTTAGCAATGCATATTACTAATCAAAAATTAAGTTTTGATATATTTACGGTAGGAAATTTGCAAAATATCTTCATGGAACATGATCTTTCCTTAATATCCTAATGATTTTTGGCATAAAAGAAAAATCGATAATTTTGACCCATACATTGTACTTTTGGCTATTGCTACAAATATACCCCAGCGACTTAAGACTGCTTTTGTTCTCCAGGGTCACATATGATTTGTTGGTTTTAAACAGTTGAAAACCTTGTATCGGGTCATTTCAAATGACATTTTTTTTTGTTTTGTAATCGCTTTAACGTTTAAATTTCACAGAAAAACCCTTGGTAACTCTTTCTTTTGAGGTGCCCTTGTTACACATGTTACATGTACTGAACATTATAATAATAAATTATGCATAATTACATGTAAGTAACCCTAAACCAAACCCTAATCCTAACCCTAACCCTAACCATATAGTAAGTAGCCTACATGTATTTAATTAATAGGCCTATTACTCAGTAGGCCTACTTAAATGTATAATTACACTGTAAATAAAGTGTAACCAAACCCTTAAATAGTCTATAATAGAGCTACATTTTGAATACAGATTTATACCGAATTTTAAAACACATTTTTCATAAATCTGTGTTTACTGCTGAAACTCCATTTTGTGTGACAATGCCCTGCTTTAGAACGAAGTTTTTAAAAATGAATGAATGAATGAATGAATTCCCCCAAATGGAAATATAAGATGTGCCCATCCAGAAATTGACTACCGTAAACCTACTAGGAGAACTATTCACTTATGTAAAATTCTAATCATCTTCATTCTTTGTAGGCCGAATAGAGAGATTCATGATCATGTCACTCTATGACAGTTCAATGCGATAATTTGAAAATGATCAAGCCTTAATTATAATCCTTCATTAGACATCCCAGGAAGGTGAGACCGATCAAAATGGCCTGCTCAGTTTGTGGACATGCAGTTCCTGTGGTAATCAGTGGAGGGCAGCGTGTTCACACCGGCGCCACAAAACATGGGTGGCCGGAGCTTACAGTATGAAGAGAATGCATCTCTATCCTTTAAGAAGCTTACCATTGCACATGAAATTAAGAATCAATTTTTCATTCATGAAAGTCTTCTTGTAGCCTACCTCAGAGGTTCGCCTGCAATAGTAGACACGAGGAAATACACATCAGACTCGTAGAGTCCGGGTGTCTGACAGTAACAGATGGACTCCAATATTACGCTCAAAAACCTTTGAGGCTTATTGAAAACGGGAAGCTAATCTTATCTAAAAGTAACACGCTTTGAAGGCGTTATGAAAAGCTGCTTTGTGTGTGCATCGCCGCCGCCCCACATACTCATAAATCTTCAGGTGAAATAATTGTTTACAGTTGAAATTAATGTAACACGCGTTCCTCAGCACCTAATAAATTAGAGACGCTCTCATTAGCATCTGAATTGATTTCCCCCCTAATTCTCATCCAGCACACAACACATGTGGCTGGGGCTCGCTCAACTTTTCTCTTTCTTTCTGTTTCTTTTTTCTGGATTCCCAAGCAACTAAAGAGAAAGAAGAAGAAGTAGAAGAAGAAGTAGAAGAAGTGCAGGGTTAGAAGACAAGACAATGACTATAAAGCCAAAGCTTGTCATTGGTGTGCAAAAAAGGGTGTCCCTGGTTATTTATTCTGTTTTACTTTTGTTTAGACCTTGAACATTATAATTTATAGCTTCAGTTAGTCTGTGCTTTGCAGTGTAATATTCTCTCCATGGTGTACAGTTCAGGAGTTCTGGTGCAAGCAGTTTTGAATAGTCCATCCAAAAATGAAATTGTCATCATTTACTCACCTTCATTTAATCACTCTGCATGACTTTTGTTTCCATACAATGTACGAACACGTACCGTGACCAGGACCTCTAAACAGTGCCATAAAAGTAGTTCATCTGACACATGACCATGTTGTTCTCGCTCTTTTTTGTTACCGATTGCAACATAATTGCAGCAGTTTGACTTTCACTTTTCACCTATAACTTGGTGAGAAGACATATTTTGTGTTTCATCTGAGAAATACAGTCATACTGGTTTAGAATGACATGAAGCTGCCAAAATATTAGCTGAAAATGTTAGTCTGTGTCCTCACCGCATACTCCAAGAAAGGTCCACAAAAATAGGGCTCATTGTTAAAAAGGAACACTCCACTATTTTTGAAAATAGGCTCATTTTCCAACTCCCCTAGAGTTAAACAGTTGAGTTTTACCGTTTTCGAATCCATTCAGCCGATCTCCGGGTCTGGCGGTAGCACTTTTAGCTTAGCTTAGCATAGATAATTGAATCTGATTAGACCGTTAGCATCTCGCGCAATGATATTACGCAGCGCCTGAAAATAGGCTAACTTCCGTCAACGTAACCAACGTGACCACCTGCATGCACAGGGAGCGTGCTGGGGACTATTTTCAGGCGCTGCGTAATATCATTGCGCCTGCTGCACCCATGGTATGGCAGCAAAGTTCCTTGATTAGTACGCCGGAATGAGAGTATAGTTCCTAGCCATATCGGCCTAGAAAATCTCAACTTTTAATTTTCCTTTGGTCTTAGTACACGATGTAACTACAGAAGAGGCCAGTTTTAAATAGGAAACATATCGAAACTCTTTGGTCATTTTTGAGCGAGATGCTAACGGTCTAATCAGATTCAATGATCTATGCTAAGCTACAGCTAAACGTGCTACCGCCAGACCCGGAGATCGGCTGAATGGATTAGAAAACGGTAAAACTCAACTGTTTAACTCTAGGGGAGTTGGAAAATGAACCTATTTTCAAAAATAGTGGCGTGTTCCTTTAAAATGAAGGAATTTCTTGTAGCCTAATGATTTCTATTGGTTTTACCCATATTTTGAATTACGTCTTGTATTGTGTTTTAGGGTTAAAGAAAATGTCTGTAAACTTAAAAGAAAATTTACTTGCAGAAAATGTTTTTTCTATGAACAATTATTACACTGGTTTTGGCCTTGGTTTGTTGAGCTGATTCCCACCAGCTAGTGAACCTGTTCGGAGGATTAGACCAGTGCTGCGTTTCACAAAAGCATCGTGAGCTAAGTTGATCGTAGAGATCATTGGTGGCAATGGCTTGATGGTGAGGCTTACTTTACTGACAAACACAGCCCAGTTCTTTAAGGGGCAGAAAGGGTTTAGCCTGTCTGTTGGGTCTCATTCTTCAGTGTGTGTGTGTGTGAGTGGGCTGGCAGTGCTCTCTTATCTTGTCCTGTGCTGCTTATCTGTTGAGTGTACAGCAGCAGGTCTGCTCAGAGCCCAGAGCCTAAACCTCCAGCCATGAACAAGAGAGAAACCAAACACTCACAAACTATCACTTAGCTGTCTAAATGAGGGCATACACTTACAGTAGTCTTAACAAATAACACTCATTTTAATGACCACAGACTAACCCAAACTCTAACACTACTTGTTTACTGCTGTAAGAAAACGTTGCAATTGTGTCCCCAAAATTAAACCCACACATCAGAGCTGTAACCACCGTAGACAATATTTAGAACAGTGGTCTGTTAAAATGGGGTTTTCTTCTTTTTCTTGTGAAAAAGAAGTGCACTTAGGTGTATTGAATGTACACTTATAATATATAATAATATATAATAAATAATATCAATGGACTAAAATGCCTCTTAAGTGAAAAGATCACTTTCATAGGTATCTTAACACACTTAAGTACAATTTTAAAAAGTGCATTTTGTCATAATGTAAAATTAAAAGTTAAATCATTATCCTTTGTGCACTTATTTTAATGTTAACATATTAAAGCGCATGTAAAGTACTTGTTTATAATTTTAATTATAATGTGCTTTTCGATATTGCAGTTACATTACTTTACCCTTTTACTATAAACACTAACCATATTTTAAAGACAATAGACGTAATAATGAAATGACAAAAATATGTTAAGTCCTATAAGTGGGTCAAAAATCACTATAGATTAACAAATTGCAATTCAACTATAATACAAAAACACAATACAATTAATTTTGCAATTGACATTACAATGACTTCACACTTAAACGCTTTTTTGAAGTATACCATTTCCATGATTAGTACTCTTTTTAAAAGTATGCCGAAGTGTGCTATTGTTCCAAACTTCTGTTTTTGTGGAGCAGAAAAGAAGATATCGTGAAGAATATTTTTTATTGTTTGTGCCCATAGGTTAAAAGAAAGTACAGGTTTGGAAGCATATGAGGGCAGTAAAAGATGACAGAATTTCCATTTCTATATTATCCCTTTAAGTTTTGCATTTGGTCCTCTAAATCTTGAGAATTTGATTACATCCTTGCCACACACACACACACACACACACACACACACACACACACACACACACACACGCAAAACATTCATTCAGACACATACAAATAGCTGTGAACATAAAATCCTCTAATACTAAACTAAACACCAGCAAACAGCTCCACATTAACCTCTGATCCTCTATCTCTACATTCTAATAGTCTCTCTCTTTCTCTGTGTGTGTGTGAGTGTGTTTCCGCGGCCGTGATGACAGATTTACAGGATGTTGTGGACGGTATTGGTCAGCAGTTCGCTGTATTGAGGATGCATGTGACACGTATGACTCCCGCGGTGTCGCAGAGTGATGACATCCTCTTTTTAATGAGCATTGTTAGCGTAGCATGAGCAGAGCCGCGGCAAATCATAAATCAGCTGCTGAGACTGCAGCTCTCACACAGGAAGGATTCCCTAATGAACAGCCTCTCTCCTCTTTCATGAACCATCTTTGAAACCACACAGACCTTCGGCAGACACACTCCAGACCGCCGTGCCGTGCTTGTTCCATCCTGGTGCCCACTGGTCTGGTAAATTACACACGCTTGAACGCTACGCTGAACATGCACGCAGGACTCTGAAGCTCTGAAGCTGCTTGTCTGAGTTGTGATTTGTTGAGTGTTAGCGGTTAGAGGTGAATGCTGTGTGCATGACGAGCTTTAGATTAGTGGTTCTCAACTGGTTTTGCTTCAGGATCTAGATTTTTTATTGGACTTCAAACAATATAAAGAAATAATGAATCCGCAACCCAATCCGAACACATTTGTGACACATTTTGTCATACCCCCATACTGCTTAAAATACCACTTAAATCAGCTTAAGGTGGTTTTCTTGGTTAGGCAGTTGACCTGCTGGTTTAACAAATGCTCCAGACCCCATAAAACCATTTTAAACAGACCGGCCAAACCAGCTTTCCTGTACACTTTTAACAAGAGTACTTATTACTTAAATAATATAATATTTTACAGTATATAATGTACTTTTAAGAATATACTTAATGCAAACTCAATGTAATGTTTCCAGACAATTAATTATAATGATAATTGCCATTAATTACCATTGAATGATTAATATAGTTAAAAATTATATTAAATGCATAGCTGAAATAGAGTATTTGGTTCCACCTAAGTAGGGCTTAATTTAAGTAATTTCATAATAAATTCTCTTATTTTTGTAAATATTTTGACTGCTGTATGTACTGACATGCATTCATGGAAAACTAAAATATACTTTAATGACATTTTTATTGAAGTTGCAAATAAGTCAATTTAAAATATGAACTTTATATGTGTCTCAATAAAACACTATATGGTTAAAATTATAATTAAGTACTTGTGTAGTATGTCAACACAAAATACGTGTACTTCTTTAAAGCTAGACAAAAATTATTAAAACGCTGATGATTTAAAATGTACTTGAAAGCAAACCTTTTAACTGGACATTATTAAAAAGTGCACTTAAGAAACAGTCATGAAAATGTACATTCATATTACATTATTTGAAAGTATAGTTACATTTTTTTTAAATAAAATATTATGCTTAGAAACACACAAGTGCACCCTTAATAAAATTAAGTGATTTTATTTTATTTTATTTTATTTTATTTTATTTTATTTTATTTTATTTTATTTTATTTTATTTTATTTTATTTTATTTTATTTTATTTTATTTTATTTTATTTTATTTTATTTTATTTTATTTTATCTTCAGAAAGCTGAATCTCTGACAAAACTTACCAAATCAAATAATTTTAGATTGCAGATACACAATGTAGATGCAAACAGTTGAGTCTCGGCAGAAACACAGAGGAGTATTGTGGTTTAGTGGCACTGTAGCCTGTCTGCATCTTCTCTCTCTCTCTTCTGAATGGAGTGCCTGGCATTTGTCCTCAGCTGTAATGTAATTGTGTTTTACTGCACAGTGCAGTGTAATTGCTGACTAGTCTGTTAACCTTTTAAATCAGCACACAGCTGTGCTGCTGGAGAGGAGACTGATAACACTAGGGAGAGTGAGAGAGAGCGAGGGAGGTTGGGAGAGGGCAGAGCGAGACAAAAACAAAGGAAGGATGCATGCACATATAGTATCCTTTGCATTTTTTTTTCTCACTTGCGCAGAAAACCTTTAATTTGCTTTATGTCTGCATGAAAGAATAGACCTAACATCTTATTTTCTCACCTATGCTGTTGCAAGGGAATATGTTTGTAGAAGCTCTGCAATATATATAGCACTTTATACAACAGATTTCTTTAAAGCAATGAGCTATGCATTATTAAACAAGAAAAACAGTGTTGCTTCCAATTAGAATTATAACTTCAATTTCTACTAAAAAACAGCTCTCCAGTGTGTTTAAGTTTTTACCTGCAGACATCTGACCTCAACGGCCTGAACAGAAGAAATGAACCAGAGTAATTGACAGACCAACACTCTTAAAAATAGAGGATGCCATAGAAGAACCATTTTAGGTTCCTCAAAGAACCTTTCAGTGAACAATGCTTAAAGACCATTTTTTAATTGGTGTGGAGAACATTTAAAAAAATCTAAAGAACCTTTTTTATCATTTTAAAGAACCTTGGAAAAGTTTAATGGGTGCTAAAGGTTCTTAATGGAACCATAGATGCAAATAAAGAACCTTTATTTTTATTCAACGGTAGTTTGAATTGTTTTGAACTTACGAAACAAACTTCAAGATACTTAATATGTGAAGTGAATGATGCATTCTTTGTTTCTGAAGGCATAATCACCTTACAAAGCAAAGATTCAGGATAACGCAGCATGTCACAAAGCTCAAATCATCTCAAACTGGTTTCCTGAACATGACAATTCAAATTGCCAGGCATTTCTGAACAGATCTGACAAACACATCGCCTGTTTAGAAGACAAGGAATGGCATACTCTTTATTAGGGTTTTTATTTATTTACTTCTCTGTAATAGGATTGCAAGAAAGACAACAGACAAAATGAGCTGTATATTAAATAATTAATTTAATTATATTATACGTAATACATCTACCTAACAGTAAACAATGGGAAAATCGTTCTCATCAGCAAATTTATAAATCAAATGGGGCTGGCAGATGGGGCTTTTGCCAAAAGTAAAGTCATTTGCAGTTACTGAATTTATATTCAGAGCTAAAGTATGAAAATAAATGTATGTGTGAAACACCAATAATGGGAAGGGCGTCAGACTGTTGTGGGCATATTTAGATTTCTTTCATTATAAAGGTGAAGTGAATGCATTAAAACTAGATCGAAAACTATTATATTATACGTATATTACATATATTAGGAGGCCAATTTTAGTCAATTCTATCCTAAATCATTTGAGTCTGTTGACTGCCCCAGTTTTATGTATTTCTATTATTTCATCCACCCTGTTCTTGCAGTGTAATACTGGCACTGGTTTAATTCTCTACTGTGTGTCTGTGTGTGTATTATGAAGTGTTATCACGGGCATGTGTGATGCAGCTTTATAAAGTCCTTTGCTGACACTAATCACACATGTGTGTTTTATTGTACTTCTCTCTCAATATACTGGCAGAGATTTCAGAGGCGCTCAGCACCTCGTCACATCACAACTAAATCACATTCGTTTTAATGATAACACCCACCAGTGAAGATTAGGCTCCTGTGGATTGCTGTGCCAAACCATTCTCTGTCAGTGTGTGTGAGAAGAAAGCGAGAGAATGAGAGGTAGGGAGTCTGTGTGTGTAATTCAGTAATCAGAGCTGCAGCCTGCTGCTGTGTCTCTCTGCTTAACCTTGACAAGTCAGTGTGATCCAGCCCACAATTTGCTTATCTTACTCCACACCGGCTCCATAGAGCTCTCAGCCGGACACAAGGGCCGTGCCATTAACTCTCTCATACACACACATGGATACATAAACACTCTCCCTCACACACACTGTGCCTTACACATTCTGCAACCAGATTAAAAGACAAATAAAAATCAAATTAAGTCATGAAGTGCAGAGTGCGCTGTGTGAACATGATGTTCTAGACTCATCTCACTGGCACAAAAACAGATTCAAGATTCCTCAAAATTAAGAAAAACAATAAAATGCAAACTCAGAATATGACGCAAACCTGTAATAATTAAATGTTAATGTTAACACAAAAATCCTTTATTATTACCATTATTTTTGCTGAAGAGTGTTGAACTTTCTTTGACTGTGTCCTATTCTTCATGCAATCCAGAATAGCAGCACAGCTGAAAGGTTTGTTTGAACTGCGCCTCCACTGTACAGACGTGGATTTACATTTCCTTCAGCCTGAGGCGTATTCATTTCACTTTGGTTGTGAAAGGGCTTTTTACATTTGCCAAAAATAGAACCTTTTTATTTTAAAAACAAACAAGCAAGCCCCACCCAGATTTAAAATACCATGCAAAAGTAACATAACCATATTACTTTCCATAAAAAGCAACCGAGTAACATAATTAGTAACTTTTTTGGGAAGTATCATAATGCATTACTTTTAAAAGTAACTTTCCTTAACACAGGTAATATGTAGTCTTATGGTTCTATTGTGAACACTTTAGGGGTAAAGAAAGTATAAAGGTGTCCCATTTGACGGTACCGCCTCAGTGACAAGCTCCTGTAGCCCTAAATGTACAATTTCTCCAATTTTTTTTTCTGACAGTGTACATCACTTGGCTAAAAAAATTGTTCACTATTGGTGTAAGCATCGCTATCAGTATTGCTCTAACATAGTGTTAGTGATATGAACCTCTAACTCTATTTATTAAACATCAACATCTAAAATGTCCATTACCCACCTAGCAAATGTATAGCAACACATTAACAGCCACTCAGCGTCCAGACAATCATCCACTGCACCCTTTCTTCAAAAACTGTGAAAATTTTGTTTTGATTAATGTTGAATTCAATACATTTAACTTCATTCAACCTAGAAGTATTTCATCATTAATATTCTAAGTGCTGGTGTTTTTTGGTGGCTAGCTCATCAATACAGCCATCATCATCTCCCATGCCCTCTGTGTGCATGACAACCGGGCCCTGCTCCCAACTTGTAGAGGAGCCCAAACTCAAACCCTCGCTCGACTCACCCCGAACGCACCATACTGGAGCTAATACACACGAGGACACCTCTAATGAGCCCCGGTTGCGAGCGCACTCGCGTGTGTAACATTTAGCTGACGTGCTAGCCACAGATGCACCAAGTGTGAGGTCCTGTGTGAATGTTTGTGTGCGTTTCGGGTTGTGTTTAGGAGGTGAGAGTGGGGCGTGCCTCTGTCAAAGGGGCCAAAGGTGAGATGATTTAGAGGCTTGGGAGGAAGTTAATTTCTCTTGATCACCGAGTGCAACCTGCAGCCTTAATGGCGGCTGTAATTAATTCTGCTGATGCTAATCACCAGGGCTGGTCCTCACAATTATCATCCAGCCACAGATGGGGAGCGGTGCAGACATGAAAAATTAGGAAAATGAATCTGTAATGGGGTGGCAGATCTAATCTACATCAGAAAAAAACAAAGTTAGGAAGAGCGAAGAGCCGCCGGAAATCAGGCGAAAACCCACCGCACAAGACAAGCCCCTGACAGAGCTGAAAAATGTGAGTGTGTCCAAGGTGTTTGGTAATTGCTGGGCCATTGGATTCCTCCATTGTTTAATTTATCACAGGGAGACGGGAAGGGGGGTGAGGGGGTGTTTGTGTCCACCGTCGTACGCTGGAGAGTCACTAGAAGGTTAATCAGGTCCTGGTGCTGTGCTGTGTGGCCTTCCTAATCAACCTCGGCCAAAAGAGATAGCGTTGATAAAGCAAAAGAGATTGTCGGGTTCTGGCACTTACATATGCTTAATATCACACATACACACACACACATGGTCATTGGCATGTATTCGGCACAGTCACGCACATGCGTGTGCAATCCAATGAGAAAATAAAGGAGCATTGCCGGTCGGAGTACAGACCCTCCCGGAGGACGTTTCCCCTGCCAACGTCAAACAGCATTACACCAAATACAACTGATTAATTGAAATAGTGAAAGGGCAATTTTTCATGCCGTGGCCTCAGTCGAGCGGCTGGGGCTCATCCTCAACGCTGTTTGCAGGGCTTTAATTACTCGTCTACCGTTCTGCTTTCAATAAGAGCAGCCGTAGTGCAGCTCCCTAAGAAATTCACAGGGTTAAAACACACAATCACTCATCATCACTGCTCAGAGATCCGGGAAGCTTCGCGATAGACTCAGCTCTCGGCCAGCAGCGATGCGGTTTAAGTGTATTATGGATGAGGCTTGTAATTACTTGTGCTATATTTTCAACTTCCAATAACCACATGCAATCAAGTAAAGGGGAAGAGGTTATTTCATCATCAAATAAGGCAAGCAGCCAGATTGATTTCGTGCACAGATGCAGACAGCTGCGCTGTGGAGTAATCATATATACTGTCTCGCAAAGATATCGGTGAAGGCTTTGAAAGAACCTGTTTGGATCGACTCACTTGTTGTTTTCAGGCCACTTTCACACAAGAGCATTTGATATGGACTTCAGTCTGCATTTGGTTGGTGTGAAAGCATTTTCTGAACTTAACTAAGTTCAAAAGGTCTTTTGGGGCAAAGAGGTTTGACCCAAGCGTTAAAGGGGCATCAGATGCCCATTTTCCACAAGTTGATATGATTCTTTAGGGTCTTCATGAAAAGTCTGTAACACACTTTGGTTAAAATTTCTCAATGGTAGTGTAAAACTTTTTACACTTTTTACCTTGTCAAAAACAGCTCTATTCACAGCAAGCCATTTCGGTGCATGTCCCTTTAAATGCTAATGAGCTCTGCTCACCCAGCCCCTCTCTTCCGTGGGGTGACGTGCAGTTCTCTAAGAGACTGTAAACTTTAGCCGCATTCATCGCGGAACTTGGTAACTAGCACATTATTACAGTAGAAAAGGCGGTGTGCAAAGATTCATAAAACACCTTATACTCACTTCTTCTGGAGGTGAAGCTGATTCGCGTGAACATAGAACATAGCATTTAGGTAGATCGGGGGGACGCATTCCCTTCAAAATCAAAAGTAATCCACTGCGTCTTCAGCGGCTCAGATGTCGGGAGTAAATGACGACTGCTATGTTCATTATTACATCCAACAACAAAACACCATCAATCGCTTAGGACAGAGGTCCCCAACCACCGGGCCGTGGAAGAATTGCTACCGGGTCGCAAGAACGTTCTGAGAAAAATGTGTATAGATATGACACTCTGTTATTTATTTATGTTAAAGATTGTTCTAATTATTCTGTATTTTCATTGTATGCGATTGACATGGAGGAGCAATTTGATAATTTCATGTTAAATAAGTAAATTAAAGATTGCTCTGATCTGTCACATATTAGGAGTTAAACTGTTCGCAGTTGATCCGTAATACGTACGGATGAGACCCTACCGTTCGGCATGCACGTGATTCCCAGACTAATTTGCCAATTTACATGTACAAGAAATTTTAAACCACAAGAAGAAGAAACGAAAGAGATCTCAATTTGTTACTCATGCCCTGTTCTCACATGCAATCAATGTGTGCACAAGCATAGAGACGTGTTTCAGACAGCGCGGAAATACCAAGTTGCGTATAAAAACACATAAAATTAGCCTATGTCAAAAAACGTTCAACATGTCAAAAACTTCACGGCATTGTCATTCTCTGTGCTTAAATTTTTTTTTTCTTGCTTATCCAAAAAAAATTGTCCGATCTATGACAAAAACCCCCCCACAATATAATGCCTTGAACCACCATATAATGCTATTATAATACTAAATAATAGCCTATATGTCTGTATATATATATATATTAGTCTATATATCCCCCCCCCACCATTGGCGGACTGTTCACAGTCACTCAGGGCTGAACTATGATAAAACGGCCGTGCCACCCAACACTCGTGGGGGCGCCCGG
>NW_015505469.1:793054-815053 GCF_001515645.1 Sinocyclocheilus grahami | reverse complement strand
AAAAAAATTGTCCGATCTATGACAAAAAACCCCCCACAATATAATGCCTTGAACCACCATATAATGCTATTATAATACTAAATAATAGCCTATATGTCTGTATATATATATATATTAGGCTATATATCCCCCCCCCAACAATGGCGGACTGTTCACAGCTCACTCAGGGCTGAACTATGATAAAACGGCCGTGTCACCCAACAGTCGTGGGAGCAGCCTGGGCAAAGCTACGTCACATTGCCAAGAATCTGTGAATAGCTTGATCTGAGAAATAACTGATTATTTATGAGGATTTAAAAAAAAAAGCACTGGGTGGATTTTTATCATTATAGGGTGGTTGTGTACACACACTGCCAACACACATTTATGTTCAAACACCATGTAAAAGTGAATTTTGCATCTGATGTCCCGTTTAACCTAAAGGCTTGGCTTGGTACCCCTGCTTGTAGATGACGTAATTACACCACTTTGGAGGCTAAAAGCATCTTTTGACAGCCATGTATATTAACAATATATAAATCTACATATAAATCACAATTATATTGTCATATTATAGTAGGCTGTCCCTGGAGGGTCAACGTCCTGCAGAGCTTACCTCTAGCTTGTCCAACATACTGGCTTGAAATCCTGAGGACCTTGACTACCTTGGTTCATGTGTGTTTAATTGGGGTTGGAGCTAAAATCTGCAGGACATGGCCCCTTCAGGAGCAGGACCTGATGTAAATGTTTTACCAGTTTCTGGGTTTTGAAAGGCTTTAAATAGACTTTTCTGCTGCCTTACATATCACAGCTCATGATAGATGCTAGTGAAGACTTGAGACAGGTCCACCAGCCAATCAGCATTGTTAGCCTATCAGTACTGTATGTCAATTTCCTGTGACTTCAGAGTGATTAGTCTTATGGGATACCAGGTGATTAGAGTACACATGAGCATAGATAGCACCACATAATTCTGGACATCCTGTGCCAGCCTAGCAACTGCCATTAAGATGAATGGGGATGCCAATGGAAAGCTCTTCTTTGCCTGATACTAATAAGGCCAAGCAAAATAATACAGCAAACTTGTGGAACAGCTATTGGCGACAAATTTAAGAAGCTCAAAGAGCAACGGACTGGAGAGCAGATTAAAACTAAGCAAACGCTGGTTCTGGCCCTAAGGGGCTTTTACAATGGCAATTTAGATTGAACCAGACCACGGTTTGCATGAAAAATCTGTCATTTGCTTTCATGTGGGCACCACAGTACCGAAAATGAAACTACCTATAGGAGGTGGTTTGGGTTTTTTTTGCAATAGAACTGATACAATTCACGTGAATATGAAAGCAACTGTCCAAACTTACTCAGAAAATGAGGTAAAATGTCAATGTTACTTTCATGTTTGTGATGGCATAACATGAACTCAAACGATAGAATTAAATTAGAATCAAATAGAAATGAAAATGTGTCTAAAACCAACCCAATGCAACTGAAGAGTCAGCAGGATGTAGTTAAGTGCTCACAGAAGAGATGAGTTTTCAGCTGTTTCTTTAATATTGTCAGGGATTTGGCAGTTCAAATAGAATTAGGAAGATCATTTCACCAGCAAGGAACAGTGAACGAGAATGTTGTGGAAAGTGGTTTTGTGCCTCTCTGTGATGGTACCGTTAGGGTCTCTCATTCACCAACCGCAGGCTTCTGGAAGGGATGTAGACTCCTAAGAGACCGTAGATGCATCAGTGTCTTGATACGAGCAGCAAACGATAGGCAATGCAGAGAGATAAAGTGATGTGTGCTCTCTTGGGCTCATTGAGGACTAGCAGTGCTGCTGCGCTCTGGATCGTTGGAGTGCATTTGACTTTGAGGGTTGACTGCACATTTTGGAAGTCCAGCTATAAGAGCATTGAAGTTGTCCAGTTTCCCTGCTGAAAGAAACAATAGACACCCTATTTTAATTTTAATTTTAATGATCACACCACATGGTGATAGTTACAAAACGAATAAACACTCTGTGCTGGATAATTAAAGATTGGCGAAGTGACTGTGCTTTGTGTACTAATAAAGATTTGATGAGTTGAATAATCAGCGGTCGCTTGGCCAGATGCCCACTTGGGGAACAGAGTCAATCAATGACTCTACCTTGATTACTTTGCTTAAGACTAAGGTTTTCCAGTAGTCATCAGAGGTCAATGGCTCACAGCCCGCTAACGACACTCAGGGGACCCTGGCCGCACTATGGATGAGAATCAACGCATTATAACAAATGGGCCAAGGGTGAACTTTCATTGTTCTCATTGCCCTGGCAACACAGTCACATGATCTCAGCCCAGGTGTTCCAACATTAAGGATTTTACAGTGTAGAGATCCACCACACAGTGAGATATCCAATGTCTTAGACTCTACTATTACATAAAAGGCAAAATATCATCTGTTATTGCCAGTGCTGGGTAGTAACTGATTACATGTAATCCAGATTAGATATCAGTTTCTGTATATTGGGAAAAAAAGCACCGCTCAATTTATTATTAGCCTTTTATCAACTCTCAAACCCAGTGCAGTTCTTGCATTCCCAGTTTAGGAAACCCTGGTTTTTAATGCATTTTATGATGTTGATATAAAATACATTTTCTTTCTCTTTGCTATTTTTATATCTATATGGTATGTTTAAAACAAATCGTAGTTTTAAAACAAGTCAGATAAAAAGTAGTCTAAAAAGTAGCCAGAATACATTACCTAAAATGAGTAACCTAGATTATGTTACTAACTACAGTTTTCAATATGTAATCTGTAATCAGTAATGGACTACAATTTGTACTAATGGACTACAAGTAATCTACCCAGCTCTGGGTATCGAATTTTGGAAACAAAATATGATACATATATGCATTTTACTTTATTTTAATACTCAGTAATTCGTGGCACAGTTGTGCTGCTTAATATTTTTGTGGAAACAGTAATACATCTTTTAGGACTCTTAGATGAATAGAAAGTCGTTCCCATCTGAATCCATCACTGTACCTTTGAACCATCACAGCAATATTTGTAAAGGGTTGTTTGGTAGAATTTAGTAGCCTACAATATTTAGGGGGGAATCTATATAAAAATAATCTATATAAGATACTTTAAGATACTTTTTCAACTCAAAATTTTAACAAGCTTATGAACTCTCCAAATGTCTCATTTAGTGTAAATTCCACCGCATGGACATAATTTAGATTTACATTCATAATCTCAGGAGATGAAATGCTAATGTCTTTCACTGTTTTTTGAAGAAAATTGCCCAGCGGTCATTAGTCTGACAGTGGGGCTATAAAATGTTTCTTTGCCATTGATCGTTTCTCTTCTTCTCCCGACTGTCCATATTTGCATTTTTATTGAAATAAGAGAGCAGTGGAGCGAGTGAGGGAGGCAATGAAGACCTGTGCAAAGAGGAGAAACCTGCTACTGTAGGTTTAGTGGGAGTTAATTGAATGTATTCAGATGTGATGGATAGAATAGCTCCACTCTCTCCCGGTACATTCATTGTGACACTTCAGAATCTATCTCTATCGGCTCTGTCGGTCCCTACATCCTCCCACTCCCTTTAAATTAAAACCGCTCCAGCCTTTGTGAGGAGACGCTGAAGAGGAATCAGGGAGCACATTTATTACTCCCGATCATTACCCCATTGAAACAGGGTCTCGGCACCTTATCGCCCACTGGGATTAATCTGAGCTGTGTTCTTCTGCTCTGTCAAGAGTCAGCGGTGAGGGACCTTGTACTGTCCTGCTCTGAACTGACCTCGTTCTCTTTACAGCGGATCTGAGACACTCCTTCTGTTCTTGAATCACAAGCACACATGATTCTGATGGGTTGTGTGAGTGTGACTCTAGGGGCACTGCCAGTTCTTATGACTGATATTTGTCCTATTTCAATTTCAATTAATTTTTATTTCGAACTATTAAAAATACAAAAGGAAAAAAAACACATAATAAATATACAAATAAATACCAATAAACAAAAAACAAAAAAACAAATATATGTATTCTTTTACATATATTCAACCTGTTCGAAATAAAAAAAAGGGTAGGTAGAAGCCCTAGGCTCTTTCTTTTTCTTATGACGTATGCCTCATTCTTCTGCTAACTGGATTTTTGATACATTCTGGTCTCTGCACTGTAAAAAAATGTCTGTGATTGTTAACAGTAAAAGACTGTAAAAATGCTACAGTAAAAACCTATGAATTAGTTAATGGTAAGTTCCCCTACTGCGGTGAAAAACTGTATGGACATTACATGTAATTTTACAGTAACATACAGTTTTGATGTTGAAGATCTTCTTAGTTTTTTCTTATCAGTTTTGTATATTAGGGTTGTGTGTTACATCTAATGTTGTTAAATTAATGTTTATTGCATTATTTCAGTTTCATGTGTGTCACCATGATGGTGTTTAGTGTTTGTGTGAATGACACTGTGTATGACTATGTTTAACTCAATCTTCTGGGTAGTAACCCAACCGCTGGGTCAAAACAACCCAATTGCTGGGTCTGTCCCTATTTTACACAGCACTGGGTTGTATTTAACCCAGCATTTTTTAGAGTGCATAAGCATACAATATTGCCGTTAATATCTGCAGTCCGTGACTAACTTCAGCAACACTACACAAATGTTTTAACAATAAAGATGAGAACATTTAAACTTACTTTTAGCTGCATGCACAAACTGGAAATAAACATTGTGGAGAACACTCATTAGCTCCGCACTAAACTTTCCGATGCAACTCACTTCTTTTCCCTATCTACTTACTTACAGATGACGCTAAAGCTGTACTAATTCGCAGTTAGAGCTGCCAATTAAAAAATCCACCAATGACATTCACTGTCCAAGGTTAGTTATCACAGTCCTTCACAACAATTACATATTGGTATGGTCTTTATAATAAATATTCTTTTTACTCTGTATGAATGTTTTTGTCTTTGGAAAAAAAATTTGTTTTGATTAATATTAAATCAAAATGTAAGGTTTGAACCAAACTCGAAATATTATTTGAGAAAAGAACTACTACATTTGGCTGTAACAATTTATCATATACATCATATATATCATGTTTTCAGCTAAATCTGGCAAAACTGGACAGTTTATTGTAGCACACTACTGAGTATCCCATAGTAGCAGCATATTGCTCCAGGATTGTAGTGTGAAGCATCTCTGAGAGTCTTGTAAGAATAATTGGATTTGTTACTTCATTACTGTAATAAATGAGTGTTACCGAGTCTCCTTCCTTTATTGATAACCTGATCTCCACAAAGAGACTCCGAGCCTCCCGAGAAACTGCACCTCTCAAATATCACACATGCCCCTGTATAAAGAAACTAACTAGTTTGAGCAAAAGTGGAGATGGAGTGAATGCTGCTATAACTGAATACAACTCAACAAAACACAAAGTTCTTTGCAACTCTCTTTACTGGTTTATTTTGTCAAAACCAGTCAATCTGACATTTCCAAGATCTTGTAATATACAATCCATATGACAACAACATTGAAGCATCTCTCGGATCTCCTGTCCTTTAAATGAGTACATGTTATCTGGTCCAGAGGAGCATTAATTTTCTCCTTTCCTCTTCGGATCAAGTCCAGATTCGGTCTGAAGGGGAAATAGGTCATGTTGTCAGTCTTAAACTTTTAGCCTCTCTGCACTTCCTACGAATATACCCACTCTCCTGCAGATTAGTTATGCAAGAAAAAGGCCAATGTCATTGGCCCTGATCTAAACGTGTTACTAATTAAAAATCAATCTGAGGGCCATTAGCATTCATAGTAATGTGCCAAGGTTGTATTTTCCACTATGTGTGCTGTAATGAGTTCAGAGTGACGTCAGGCAAAGCAAAAGCGAATAGATCCCGGATAATCACTCAAGCTCAACTTTACAGCTGGTAGTTTGTGTAAACCTGCTGAATTTGTAGTCTGCCTCAATTGATCCACTTACCCTGAACTGGATAGAGCAACGAAATGAATGTGACTTTTCATTGGGTGCGAGAGTGTCCATAGATAACTATTAGAGGCATATTTGGGGCTCCATAGATAACTATTAGAAGCCTATTTGTTGGCCTGGATGTGCGGGCAACTGAGGGGCCACAGGAGCAGGAAGGCATTAGTCTGCTTTAAGCTGAGTGCTGCTGGATACGGAGGTGATAAATGTTGGTGAACTCTCAGCTGCACCGGGGGAATAGCTGCATGCAGACGCACACTCTGGAACTTATTAAACTCACACAGGCATATTTCACACTGGATCCGGAAAAATCAGCCCAATTACATAGGTGTTACCAGAGCCGAAACCCACCCCTCACTGTAGGGGAGCTCGCAGCGCCGTTCTCTTTTAACAGAGTCCATCTGACAGAGGAATGGAGTGTGCATCTATAAGAATGAGTGGCTCAAACAGCAGTGAGATGCTGCTGAAGGCTGTTCAAGTTTAGATTCCTTGAAATATTCATAATTGTGGCCAAAATCTAAATCAGCATCCCTTGATTCCCACAATTTCTGGGAAATTCCTCCTTGGGAGTTCTTTCTTACAATTTAGGAAAATCATAATTGCAATGTGAGATTGGTTAGAGTAAAAATAAAGCAATTTAATATTTAATATTTCTCAACATAGACATGAAGATTGCACTAATGAAATCAAATGAAAAGCAAAAGTTGTGCATTAAGTGTATACTGTAATTGATGCAATTGTATTTGATCATATTTTTGTCACAGCTACAGACAATGATAGGAAATGTAATTTGCTTGTATTAATCTGTCACTTCATGAACCAGCGAAATGAGTTGTATTTTTTGGCAAGCATTATTACAATCCTCCATCAACAGTAAATGATGCATGCAAAGTAAATTATAAATTATTGTGTTAAATAGCAATTAGCTTCCATGATTATTTGAAGTCGGGGCTCAATGAATTTCCCCACTGCTAATTATGATATGTTGGTGGTATTTACATGCACTTATTTCATAGATACAATAATTACAACATGACATTATCTTAGATAAATGCAATCCCTGAATGCATTGCAAAAGGTTCAGTTTTCCCATCCAATCCCTTGTGAAGATATGCGCTTAACTGCATTGAATGTGAACTTCAATTTCAAATCTTAAAAGTATATATGTATATATATATATATATATAAAAAAAAACTTTACTTGTATACAATGTTAATGAAATAAAAGGCCACTTAAGTGCACTTAAAAAGAGCACTATCATAACTGTGTTTCTTAACTTGAGTACACTTTTAAAAGTGCACTTTGTAATATTGTCAAAGTACATTTTAAATAATCATGTCAGTACATTCAACAGTACACTTTAACCATATTTCAAAGACAATAAAAGTGCTTAAAACATTATATAAAGATGTACTTAAGTCTCAATCTACCTACTTAGGTGTTTGTGTGAGTTGCTGCCCATGAAGAGTCTTTCAAGTGATTTCATAAGGTTTCTTAAAAGACAGCTGCCTACATGGCCAGCAGACAGTGAGGCAGCTCTGCAGCATTTGGACCAGAGCCACTGTGTGTCAATGTGTGAGTAGTGTGTGCTTGTGCGTATTCATGTACGACAGAGTGCTGGGAGTAAGGGAGAAAGATCAGTCTCGCTGGATCAGGTGTGATGCTGTATCTCAAGGAGAGCTCAATGACAGGGCTGTCGATGTATTCCCCATCTGAGAGTATTTTTAGAGCTGCCATCATGGCCCTCATGCATATTTCAATAGATCCTTTTGTATATTAGGAGCGAGCGCACACAGACGAGACTGAGCACGGGCACAACATGACTGTAAGAAATATGAGCTTGATTCTCCTATCTGACAGAGCCCTCAGCCGCTCGGCAGATACGTCCACTTTGACTTTCAATAGATAGTGGAAGAACTTCATTGATTGCATTAGAAGACAAAAACAAAGGGATGACATTGACCCCGGCAGCACAGGGGCCAGTTTCTCCATCACGCTCCAATTTGCACAGACTGGTCTCAACCTGAATTAATTAATGTGCGCGCAGGCAGGCACACACACACACACACACACACACACACACACACACACACACACACACTGTTTTTCTCTCTCTTTTCTTGTTGATTTTCTTGTTGAAACTTTCAGGGTTTCTTGGATGAAGTTCTGGTTTAGGTGTTAAATACTGGTGCGGTGTCCAGTGAGTGGACGTAATGAATTCTGATAGGAGTCGTGGGTGGCCAGCTCTGCAGATATATCACCACTCAGCCGTACATTATCTCATATAATGCTTCAATTTCCCCCATCTGATTAAATCAAAGTTTATGAAGCTGTCACTGCGCCACTGATGATGGAGCCATAATTTAGCAGTAATGCTTGTATTTGATGGCATCAGTACTCACACTGCCTGTCGCGGATGATTTCGGCCCCGCATCTGCGTGTGCCAGTGCTGTATCCTCTATCAGTATTTCTGTAGTTTTCCTCATTATGTTATTAAAGGTGTAGGGTTTTTCTGTGCCGCTAGCGGCACCAAATGGAATAAAGTGCAAGAGTGACCACCCCCTTTTTCAGCATTCTTGGCTCTGGAAGTATGTTTTTCTCATTCCCAACTTTGATTTCTTGTCTTTAATTTGTCTCTTTTCATTCTGAAAGAGTGTATTCTTACGTCCTTGGGACAGTGATGCCTCATGGGAACAGAGGTCCTTTCTCACTGCAGACAAATCAACCAGTAAGAACAATGAGAATATGTCCTTAACCCTGACAGCTCTGAATGGACCTGGAAAACAGATACTTTGTGCATAGTGTCTTTTTTATTAAGTGGGGTGTTGTGACATTAGGTCCCACTTTATATTAGGTGGCCTTAACTACTATGCACTTACATTCAAATTACAAATTTGATACAATGCATTTATTGTGTACATACATGTTTTTTCATTAATTAATTTCTCATTTGAACTAATTAACACAGATAACTACACATTCAGCCAGTATCATCTTAAATAAACAGTTATCTACATTTCTCTTGACTCCTTTCACCATTTTGGATTAAAACGGTTACAATGCATTCTGGGATTTCCTTCCCTTGTGAAAAAGAAGCAGACTTTAGCATTTTCAAAACAGGACTTATGAAAATAATATACTTCAGTGAGAACTTATGTATTTTTTCCAGGCATAAATGACTTGCAATTAAATTAAAATGTAATATAGTTGAATTTGATTTTAAATGCAATTAACTGAATTATTTATTTGACTCAATTTAGACTTAAAATAATATGTAATTTCATAATTCTATTGTCTTTGGAATCTGACAAGAATTTATGGTAAAGTAAAATATAATTCAATAGAATTAATAGAATTAAAATAGGTATTTCAAAATATCAACACAACAACTAATTTCAAATATTAATAAAAAACAATTAACTACTAATCCCAATGATACTAAAATAACATTCCAACTCACCTGTCTGTTCAAGTGTTCCTATAGATAAGCTGGTTCAGGTGTTTGATTAGGGTTGGAGCTGAACTTTGCAGGAAGGTTGATCTTCAGAATGACATAAACACACTTTAAAGGGTAAACATGCAAGCGTCTTTGGACATTTGTAATCCTTTATCATTTCTGAATGCAGTAACTGGCCTGTGGCTTATTCTGTTGTGACATTAATTCTGAAACACAGGTAACCTGTCTAAAATTCCACCTTGGCTACGTGAGGATCTCAACTCCATTGGAAATCTATCAGGATCATGGATTGGCCTAAAACTTTCAAGGTGCTTTAATGAGGAGGTGGGGGTGTCGCCATGGCGATGTAGACGGGTATCCAATTTCCATTATTGACTGTTGCAGACACTGTGTGTGTGTGTGTGTGTGTGTGTAAATTGGCTCCAGTGGGGATTGTAGGCTGTTGAGATTCCCAGCAGTAAATCGCAGTGCTGGAACATTTCCTCCTCGTTGGCGCCAGCCTTTCTCTCTCTCTCTCTCTCTCTCTCTCTCTCTCTCCTTTTCTCTCTTGCTTTGTTGTCCTAATCAATAGCTAATTTGGCCTGGCGTCTCTGTGGCAATGCTAATGTGAGGTTCAGGACTTGTAAGGTTGAGTAGTTTACGGACGATTTTCACAAAACACAGTCATAGAAGACGTCAGGATTGCAAGTATTTGCACAGGGGGAAATTCACAAAGAAATCATCTAGCTTTGTATCTGTTACACTCCTGTCTCTCTCTCCGCATCTCTCTCTCTCTCTCTTTCTCTCTCTGGAAAGACAGACAATGGTTGCTGACCTCACTTAATTGGATAGATGTTACCATGGCAACTCTCCAGCCTGGTTCCAGGACGGAGTTCTAATGATCGGTGCAGGGATGGGCTTTGGAAGGCAGCTCAAGACCATGCATATGTTCTAGTGTACTTGTATTTGACATATTCTGGGATGCATTGAGAGACAATTTTACGGTGGCTGAGAGAGCTCAACATGCTGCAACTGAAAGAAACACACATAAATAGGAAAAACACCAGCAAATTAAGACAATATCATCAGTTTGACAACACATGGGCTGCAAATACTCACAACACAACCAAATGCAGAAACACACTGCACACACTCTCTGTATTTGTTTGGGTTGTGAGTACGTGGAGTGCGTTTCTGTATTTGGTAGCGTTGTGAGTATTTGCAGTGCATTTCTGTATTTGGTTTTGTTGAGTATTTACAGTGCATTCCTGTATTTGGTTGCGTTGTAGTGTTGTCAAACAATTAATCACAATTAATCGCATCCAAAATAAAAGTTTTTGTTTACATAATATAGTGTGTACTGTGTATATTTATTATGTATATATAAATACAAACACATGCATGTATATATTTAAGAAAAATATGTTGTTTATATATTAAATATATTTATATATAATATAAAATATAATAATCTAAATGTATAAATGTATATACATGTAAATATTTTCTAAATATATACTGAATGTGTGTGTATTTATATATATATATATTTTGTGACGAGGCTTCATCAGCATCGCCCTGGAAACAAGCGAGGAGCACCTGGCCATCATCATCACAGGCTGATCGGTCACAGCTGCACCTCATCAGGCGGCGGCTACATAAGCCACGCAAGCCCTGCCATCTAGGAGATTCCTCCATGAGACTGAGCACTAACTTGCTCTCTCATTTCTCCCACAGACAGCAGCGTGTGACCGACCAGCCCCACAGGAGCACTGCACCGACCCTCTGCACTGGGAAGACGGAAGAGAGCACTCACGGCACAGGAGCCCCTACCTGGACTTTTCTCACGAGCACCCCTCACCCCAATAAATCCACCCTCCGGGGTACTGATTGAGATTTCTTGCTGTGTGATTCTTCAACCCGTTACAATATATATTTATATTTATAAATAAACACACATATACATATATTATGTAAACAAAAACTCTTATTTGGGATGCAATTAATCGCGATTAATCATTGGACAGCAGTAGTTGTGAGTATTTGCAGCGCATTTCTGTATTTGGTTTTGCTGACAAATTTACAAAGCATTACTGTATTTGGTTGCGTTGTGAGTATTTGCAGCACATATCTATATTTAGTTGTGTTGTGAGTATTTGCAGTGTGCTTCTGTAATTGATAGCATTGTGATTTATTTGCAGTGGGTTTCTGTAATTGGTAGCAATGTGATTATTTGCAGTGCGTTTCTGTATTTGGTTTTGTTGAGAATTTACAGTGCATTACTGTATTTGGTTGCGTTGCAGCGCATTTCCGTAGACCCGGTCTACTTGTCCAGTATTATGGCTCTTCGAGATAATTTTACATTCGCTACAAGTGCTCTCTGGAATTTTAAAATAATACACCATCGTCTGATAGTAGTGCTTTTCCTCCTTCATTCCAGCTTTTGTCAGATCTTGATGCTAAAGAATTAGTAGTTCTTGATGAATTAAATTGCAATTGGTTGCATATACCAAATGATGAATTTAAAAACTACTTTGATGCATTAAATCTTTTTCAGATTGTTAATAGTCCCACTAGACCGATTTTAAAATATCCAGAAAAATAATCTCTAACTGATTTAATTTGAACAAATGTTCCGCACAAGTATTCAACTGCATCCATATTTGCGAATGACATCAGTGACCACTGTGTCATCGCAACGGTTAGAAACACAACCATTCCAAAAACTAAACCACGCATTACAACCAAACGTGAAATTAAACATTTCTCAGAACAAGGGTTTTTACACGATTTGAATAACTTGGAGTGGGAACAAATTAATTTAATTCCTGATCTTGAAATAGCTTGGATTTTTTTTTATGATCGTTTTTCTGCTTTAGTTGACAAACATGCTCCCCTCAAAAGGTAAAGGGTGAAGGGTCGGGATAATGCATGGTTTTCTCTTCTTTTATCAAATATGCTTCATGAGCGCATCCTGGCATGGGCAAAAGCTAGGAAAACAGATTTACATTCAGATTGGCTTGATTTTAGATGAGTCTATCTAGTAACGATTGTGTCGGTAACAGGGCTGACAAAAATACCAAAACATGAGGTAGAAAAATGGTCATAAAATAATACTACATAGCCTGAGATGCACAATGCAATTTCTTGTCATTTCAAGGTGTCTTCATGGATATTTTCATGGATATTTAAAAAATGTTGATTAAACTTATTTTATTTTAAAATTTTTCAAAGTTGAAAAGGCACCATGGAATGACCCTTTGATGTCTGTATTGGACTATGGTGATGTTATATATATATATATAGACACACCTGAACAGGCTAATCAAGCTCTTTCTAGGCATAATAGAAACTTCCCAGCAGGTGTGGTGAGGCAAGTTGGATCTAAACCGGCCCTCCGGGACCGGGTTTGGGCACTTCTGCTTTAGACTCTGTTTATCATGGTGCACTGAGGTTTATAACAAATCTTAAAACCCTCACTTATCATTGTGTGTTGTATGCTCGGGTTGGATGGTCTGCTTTGTCCATCCGTAGGTTAAAACACTGGCATGTTTTTATTTATAAATCTATCCTGGGGTTACTTCCTTCATATCTTCATACTTACATCTGTAAAAAAACCTGTTTGTAGCTATAGCCTGCGGTCCCAGGAATTTTTCTTATTGTCTGTTATAGTGGTACGCACTGAATTGGGAAAAAAGGCATTTAAATTTGCTGCTGCCTTTGCCTGGAAGCTTAGGGAGCTGGTTTCACTAGACGTTTTTAAAGTGATTTTAAATAATTTGGAAACGGAAACATTGGCCTGTAGATGTTTTGACTAATTATGTATTGATATCCTTTTTTTCTAAAAAAGGCATTTAAATTTGATTTTACTTATATGTGTGTATGTATAGATGGATGTTATCTGTTAAACCCACGTGAGCTGTGTTACTCTCAGTCTTGGCCAGGACGCTCTTGTGAAAGAGATTTTTAATCTCAATGTGCTTCTTTTCCTTATAAAATTTGGTTGTGTTGTGTGTATTTGCAGTGTGCTTCTGTATTTCTTTGCGCTGCGAGTATTTGCAGTGCATTTCGGTATTTGGCTTTGTTGAGTATTTGCAGTGCGTTTCTGTATTTGATTGCATTGTGAGAATTTGCAGTGCATTTCTGTATTGAGTATTTTAGTGTGTTTCTGACCCTTTGATGTCTGTATTGGACTATGGTGATGTTATATATATATATATAGACACACCTGAACAGGCTAATCAAGCTCTTTCTAGGCATAATAGAAACTTCCCAGCAGGTGTGGTGAGGCAAGTTGGATCTAAACCGGCCCTCCGGGACCGGGTTTGGGCACTTCTGCTTTAGACTCTGTTTATCATGGTGCACTGAGGTTTATAACAAATCTTAAAACCCTCACTTATCATTGTGTGTTGTATGCTCGGGTTGGATGGTCTGCTTTGTCCATCCGTAAGTTAAAACACTGGCATGTTTTTATTTATAAATCTATCCTGGGGTTAATTCCCTCATATCTTCATACTTACATCTGTAAAAAAACCTGTTTGTAGCTATAGCCTGCGGTCCCAGGAATTTTTCTTATTGTCTGTTATAGTGGTACGCACTGAATTGGGAAAAAAGGCATTTAAATTTGCTGCTGCCTTTGCCTGGAAGCTTAGGGAGCTGGTTTCACTAGACGTTTTTAAAGTGATTTTAAATAATTTGGAAACGGAAACATTGGCCTGTAGATGTTTTGACTAATTATGTATTGATATCCTTTTTTTCTAAAAAAGGCATTTAAATTTGATTTTACTTATATGTGTGTATGTATAGATGGATGTTATCTGTTAAACCCACGTGAGCTGTGTTACTCTCAGTCTTGGCCAGGACGCTCTTGTGAAAGAGATTTTTAATCTCAATGTGCTTCTTTTCCTTATAAAATTTGGTTGTGTTGTGTGTATTTGCAGTGTGCTTCTGTATTTCTTTGCGCTGCGAGTATTTGCAGTGCATTTCGGTATTTGGCTTTGTTGAGTATTTGCAGTGCGTTTCTGTATTTGATTGCATTGTGAGAATTTGCAGTGCATTTCTGTATTGGTTGCATTGTGAGTATTTGTAGTTCATTTCTGTATTGGGTTGCATTGTGAGAATTTGCAGTGCATTTCTGTATTGAGTATTTTAGTGTGTTTCTGTATTTGGTTGTGTTATGAGTTTTTGCAGCATGTTTTTGTATTTGGTTGTATTGTGAGTATTTGAGAGCGTTTCTGTATTTAGTTGCATTGTGAGTATTTGCAGTGCATTTCTGTATTCGTGGCATTGTGAGTATTTGTAGTTCATTTCTGTATTGGGTTGCATTGTGAGTATTTGTAGTGTGCTTCTGTATTTCTTTGCGCTGCGAGTATTTGCAGTGCATTTCGGTATTTGGCTTTGTTGAGTATTTGCAGTGCGTTTCTGTATTTGATTGCATTGTGAGAATTTGCAGTGCATTTCTGTATTGAGTATTTTAGTGTGTTTCTGTATTTGGTTGTGTTATGAGTTTTTGCAGCATGTTTTTGTATTTGGTTGTATTGTGAGTATTTGAGAGCGTTTCTGTATTTAGTTGCATTGTGAGTATTTGCAGTGCATTTCTGTATTGGTTGCATTGTGAGTATTTGTAGTTCATTTCTGTATTGGTCTGCGTTGTGAGTATTCGTGCATGTTTCTGAATTTGGTTGTGCTGTGAGTATTTGCAGCATTTCTGTATTTGGTTGCATTGTGAGTATTTGCAGTGTGTTTCTGTATTTGGTTGCATTGTGAGTATTTGCAGTGTGTTTCTGTATTTGGTTGCATTGTGAGTATATTTGCAGCATATTTTGTCAAACTGATGAAGATGTTTTTTTTTTATTTTATTTTGTGTTTTCTTCAGTTGTAGCACACTGAGCTCTCTTGGCCACCGCACAAACTTACAAAAAGAAGAGTGGTATTATTACGGGATATCATAACATTATCTACCAAATAAGTGAAATGATAAACTACATTTATAAAATGTGAACAATTCTGTATGCTACAATACAATATACTTCCATTGCACTGGCAAATAAACTAAAAAGTTTTGAGGCCTTGATCTGTTTGTTTTTGAAAAGATGCCAAATTTGTATACAACCTTGGCATGTGCATATGGTATTCAGTATCATCACAGTACCATACTGGCACACTACTTTTAGGCTGTGGTTCCTTCTTCTCTTGGTCTTGGTCTACTGTCCTCCCCTCCCTGTTCAGTGATCACTATACCCACACCAGGATACATAATATCCTAGATTGGACAAGAATCTCTCTAAATCAATATTCTTTATTGTTCCAGTTACTGCCACAGTGACAGCGGTTTAATTTAAGACATTAGCATATTAAAAGGTGTTTCAAATGAATAATTACACTCCAAGATATATGTTCTAAGGTTCTAATGTCCAATAACAGAATGAAATAAAAACACAGAACTTGCAATTAGTTTAATTGGATTGCAGTATTACTAAGGACTAAAACAAAGAGAGCAACAGTGTGATTTATGGTGTCACAATTAAATTACTTCACTTATAAAGATGTCATGTTTGCCGCCTGAGGCCTGTGAATCTCTCTCTAGCTTAAATCATATATTATTACTTCACATTCAGACGGAATCATCTTAAATACACAGTTATCTAATTTTTTTAGTCACCATTTTGGACTAAAAATGTAACTGCATTCTGGAATTGCATTTCCTTGTGAAAAAAGTACACTTTAGAATACTTTTAAAAAAGGAGAACCTATTATTTCAGAAAGAATATACTAAATCCACACCAAAGGCCAATTCACACTGCACCAACAGACACAGACTTACAGCAACAGCAGACCGAGTACATCACTTCTCAGACATTACAAGACCCGACAAGTGTTGATTCAACACGTTCAATCGTGCCGGCCAATGCCAACAGACATTAGGAAACATATTCATTAAAGTGTATTTAGGTACACTGAAATATCCCTTTATTTCAATAATATTATTTTATAGCAGGTGCAACTTTAAAATAAAATATTTTAAGATTTGAAGTACACTGCTCCGATCAAGTGCACTAGATATTAACTACAACAGTGGCGTGCAGTTGGTATTCTGAAATGTTGTCCTCGTTGTTTATTTATTTATCAAATGTAAATTCATGTCTCAGTTACACTTAATATTGTCACATTTTCCAGGTTAAATAAATAAACATTACTTCCGTTACTTACTATCAAAAAAGAAACCAAATACAATTCTATTTTGTATTTTTACATATATGCAATTATGAAATTAATGTTCTGTTTATGAAAACCAACTATAAATCCCATCAGGTTAGTGTTTTTAAGCATTTTTACATTCATTTCAAAATAATAACTCAAGGCAATAACAATTCAAACAATATATTTAATTTAGAAACTGATATTCAACTTATTTTCAGATAATCATTCTTCAAAGCTTGTTAAACACTGGTCACAGACATCAAGATTCACCTTTAATTTCACCAAGCTCACAAAAAAAAAACCTTGCAGATAATGTTTTCAGGCCATTTTAGGTTTTATTTTGATGTGACAAACTGGAGATATACTAGTGGGTGAATTGTTTACTTTTTAATTAGTCTTCCCATTAACACCATCATTCTGTTCATTCAGACTGATTGAGCGCACGCAAAAGCAAGAGGCAGGTTTTATCACATGAACCAATCATATCCAATCATAGTGCAATAGAGGCATTGCCTCCTCTCACGTGACTTTTCCCCCCATTCATTCTCAGTTACCCCCCACCACACAAACAGCATGCTTTAAGGGGTCTGTTAAAACTCAATGGGCTCAGGGGAGGCATGAGGGACGCAATCTCCTGGTGTAACTTTACTCGCTGATGTTGCTGTTGGACAGTGTTACTTTAGAAAAATGAGTAATTTATGCACTTTTTAGTGTCATATTTTGTAATATTTGCAGTGTTTTGTTTTTTCATCCATTTTTTGAGGAAGCATTGCCTCTCCTGCCTCCTCGGAGGAAATGCCCCTGAACAACACTAACTACACCATTATGTGGCCATAATGGGGTCTTTGTTTGCTGTTGCTGGAATCTCATGCTACTTAACATTTATATGTGCCCTGGCCTCTCAGGCCCTCCCATTGGGTTAATGCTAACAGAAAACTTTCTTAAGGTGTATCTAAACTCCTTAGTCCATGCTTCAGTGCCAAAAATACTGTCTACATGGACAGATGACTAGGATTTGGAACAGCTGACTCTCTAAGCATCAGGTGAGACCAGACTACAATAGAACCAATGCACTGCAAAGAAAAGCCTTGTCTCGACTTTCATCTGGTAATGTGATTCAAATGTGTTTCCCTGCTGTTTAGTTGAATGGTGACAAGGTAGGTCAAACTCATGAATGTGCACATATTCAGACACATGCAAGACCAATCACAGAAGGAATTAGTTTGTCCTTGAGTGAGCTAGACAAACAATATGCAAAACAAAATTCAATCCTATGAAAAAGTAATTTTAAGTGACCTCAGGGATGTGTCATTGTAATGGATTGTTCTATGCTGATTGGCTCTTGATATTGTCACATTCCTACAAATGGAAACGTAAAGATGCAAATCATTTCCAGTCATTGATATGCATTGTATTCAAGCCCAGCAATCTGAGAATAAAATATGATTCATCTGATTGTTGTAATGTTATTGTACCATTTTTTTTATGATGCCAAAGATGTCTGCAGTATGGCTTCATTATGTTAGGAGATATTTTCATTTTGTCATCTACTAATACTATTATAGGAGGGCATTACAACTTTCATTATTAAAAACAACAAATCCAGTAATCTGACTCATCTTTTAAAAGCTTTGATTGTGTAATGAATCAAAGGCCAGTCTCAATTTCATTGCACACTTGGAAAGACATTATGTCTAAAGAGAAAATGATTTTAATAAACTGATATTACAGTAGTTTTGCATCTCTTTACACTGCCTTTCTCAACATGACGCATAAAACACAGAGAGAATTTATAAGTTCTTAGCAGAGACCTGTCTGACTGCAATGAGACTGCAAAACTCGTGGTATTGATACACAAAAATGGACTTTGATGTGCATATGATATGCATGTGTTTGGCGTGCATATAATACACAGTTTTCGCGTGCATATGATACGAAATTTGTTGGCGTACATATGATACGCAGTTTTTTACCCACAACCCTAAACCTACCCATCACGTAGCATATACACTCCAAAGTCCATTTTTGCGTATCAATACCACGAGTTTTCGTTTTTATTTGCCGTACTATTTATTCGCACTTTCATGAGGTCGGGTTGGACAGACAGACAGACTAATAGAGCTCTATCTATCTATCTATCTATCTATCTATCTATCTATCTATCTATCTATCTATCTATCTATCTATCTATCTATCTATCTATCTATCTATCTATCTATCTATCTATCTATCTATCTATCTTGCTATCTATCTATCTATCTATCTATCTATCTATCTATCTATCTATCTATCTATCTATCTATCTATCTATCTATCTATCTATCTATCTATCTATCTATCTATCTATCTATCCTATTTCAGCAGCTGTTGAATAAGTGTCACACAAGGCTGTTTCAAATGTGTTCTTCTTCAATGCTCGAGTGAGTGTGTGTGTGTGTGTGTGTGTGTGTGTGTACGGTTGTGCCGGCTGTCTGGCACTGATGTATGACTGTGTGTGAGTCTCGTCAGGGCAGGATCAGGTTATGTCAGAGTTGGCGCGGTGCGTTTACTCTCTGAGATGCTGGGTGCCCCTTGCATTTACTCCTGCTGCCAATCAACTGTTATCTGAGCCTGCATCCATTCCCGAATGGAGGAAGGTCAACCGGCGTGATTGTGTTAGCAAAGACAAACTCAGATCCACTGCACGACTTCTAGTGGCTACAACGGCCATAAACTGGGTTAGGTTAGACATACACACATAATCTCATAAAAATAAACAGGCCAAGGAAAATAAAGGGACCAATAATCAACCTCTTTATCTGACCCTAAAGAACACAGCATGGAACTGGAATATATATAGTTTCACTGTATTAAAGTTTTGGTGGATATCAGCTTAATTTGATAAAATGTGGTTGTCAATATTTTCTATTGTTGACTTTAAACATACTCTCTTTTTGTGATAAAGAGTCATTTTTTATGTGTTTTTGGTTAAATGCTTTAAATAAGGTCTGTGGCTGACAAAAGATATTTTCACATTTTATTCAACAACATATAATACATCAGTAATACCCCCTTGTGATCTTTTAAAGCTTTTACTTGTCTTTAAAAAGGCCGTCAAAATGGGGCTACAGATGTTGTTGGGGACATTAAACATCGCACTGAACAGGTAAACTTACATAGTCCTATTGTATTTAGAATTGCATTCTTGCAAACTATTCTAACTCAAATAAGAATCATAAACTTTTGTTGGCCACAGAGCTTATTTTCAGCATCAATCCAAAAGCCAACAGAAAAATCTAATTTTTTTCCCCCCCAAGGGAACCAGGGTAATGTGAACTTTTGGATTTACCTACGAAAAACACATAATCACTGCAGTGCTTACACATCATATCAAATAATAATGCATCTGAAATGCTCTGTGGAGAGAAAAATGGAGAATGTTTTCTGAATTGGTGTCTTTGGCCCAAAACATACTTTATGCAAGCACACAAATGTAATTCCATTGTATTGGCCCACATTGGAAGTATGTTTCCAGGAGAACTGATAAAACAAGCATTGGTTAAAGTCTCCAATGAGATTAGACCTTAATGGATTGAGAAATTACATTCAGTTTTGTCTGCAATACACCTTGGAGGGACGACAAACAGATTATATGCATTTACAAGCTTGTTTGAAGCAAGTTTGGTGACTTGACTACACTCTTAAAAATAAAGGTGCTTCACGATGCCATAGAAGAACCTTTTTGTCTAAATGGTTCCATAAAGAACCTTTAACATCTGAAGAACCTTTCTGTTTCACAAAAGGTTCTTTGTGGCGAAAGAAGGTTCTTCAGATTATAAAAAGTTAAGAAAGATATGGTTCTTTAACGAACCTTTGACTGAATGGTTCTTTGTGGAACCAAAACTGGTTCTTCTATGGCATCGCTGTGAAGAACCTTTTGAAGCACCGTTATTTTTAAGAGTGTAGGTGCTTATGCAGTTCAGCACACAAGAGCGCAAAACATCAAGTTCCCTAATTATTTTCTCTCATTCGCAATAAGGTCTCTGACACAAAGTTTCAGTGGAAGGATAAATGAGGACATCCACTGTATTATCAAATCCTCTAGACTAAGACTGAACAATGCAATTTTTCTCCTGTTCTCATATTTGAGAGAGACTGGTGCCTCAACGGGACCCGGCTTGTCTCGGCTGTGTGTGTGTGTGTTGAGCCACTGCAGCAGGAAGCAGAGCTGCTCTAGATGCTTGCATTGTATTGTGACACATTCCCATTGAAGCAGCGCTGTGTTGTGAGGCCTGTTATTTTTACCCAGCGTGCACCTGGATGGGCCCCAGACCTGCTCTAGCCTGCCTTTCCTCCTTTGCACAGCACCCTCAGGTGTTTCTTTAAAGCCTGTCATCTTCGTTCTCTCTGCCTCTCATTGGCTTTCCCTCGACGTGCAATCGCAGCAGCTGCAGACACCTTTAATTGGTGAGTTTGGGGGAGTTCAGAGCGTCTGATGGCTGCGTATTATCTCTCTTTCTTCTACTATCGGCCCCTAAAAAATCATTTGTAAACTCCCGGGTGTAATTACTGAGAGCCATGATTAATTGTCCCATAAAATTAGCCTTAGTCTCGCTTTCATTTTTACTGTGTGGAATATTAATTAATGTTAACTCTCTCTTCCCCCTCCTATCGTACCTCTACTCTGTCGCGCTCTCTCTTTTCTTAAGCACATCTTTTGAATATTCAGCGTCGGAGTGAAAAATAGCCAGGGGCTAAAGCAGTGCATTAGCGTGTCAGTGCTCTCAAATCACCAGAAATACAGATCTGGAATTAAAAGATGAGCTCTGGGTCATAAATAACCTCTCGGAGGTCATTGGACAAAAGTAAGCAGCTACTTATGTAAATAGCATCTCCTCTGGAAGCCGAGAGGCGTCGGGAAATATGCTAAGGAGAGACTGGGCTTCTGTTGACACGTCGAACGCACATCTTGTTTGAATGCACCTGTTTATTTAACCCCTCTGATAAACGGCAAGTTGAATGAATCTCATAACACGGTATTCTGCATAGTGTCATAGCGTAATGTGCACACCGCAATGTCACCTTGAATGAAGCGTCTTCCCGAAAGAATACATTTGTGTAATAATATGGTAATTCACATTTAGCTCTGAATGGGATTAGTATTTTAATCTTACTGTAAGCATACAGCAGAACCCACTGCAGCCGTTGACTGAAAAAGTATTTTATATTTTTTGACAGCTTTCAACACTAAAGCAAGAAAATGAAGAAATTACTGTTGAAAAAAAAAACTATTTTGATAAATGTTCTTACAGCCAGTGTAATAGTGCTACAGTTTTGTTTTAAGTATATAAAATAAGCGGTAACACTTTACTTGAAGGGGTGTGCATAAGACTGACATGACACCTTCATAATCATGACATGACACATGTCATGAATATGA
>NW_015505469.1:757293-791403 GCF_001515645.1 Sinocyclocheilus grahami | reverse complement strand
GGTAACACTTTACTTGAAGGGGTGTGCATAAGACTGACATGACACCTTCATAATCATGACATGACACATACATAATCAAGACATGACACATGTCATGAATATGAAGGGGTTTTATGCATGTTTATGACAACTGTCATTAAGTGTCATTCGCTCAGTTATGTCATTTTCAATGCAAAGATGACATTGTTTGAGATGTCTTTGTTATGGGCTATGGTTAGGGGTAAGGGTAGGGGTAGGGTTAGGTCAAATAATGTCATATTTGTATTAAAAATGACATAACTGAGCGAATGACACTTAATGACAGTTGTCATAAACATGCATAAAACCTCCTTCATATTCATGACATGTGTCATGTCTTGATTATGAAGATGTCATGTCAGTCTTATGCACACCCCTTCAAGTAAAGTGTTACCAAAATAAGCTTTTGTTTTTATGCTTTAACATGATATGTATGTTATAGCACAGAGATGAGTAAAATAATTCCCCCCAGAATTCTATAATAGAATCTGATTTTTTTAAATAAAGTTTAAATATAAAAAAAACTAAATTACAATAAAAACGTCTTTATTGTCATTTTTGATCAATGTATTTCATCCTCGCTGAATAAAAGTATTGATTTAAAAAAAATAAAAAATGTTATTAACCCCAAACCTATGAACTTTTTTTAAAATAACAAATTGCAATTAAGAATGACAATAAAATAAGTGACAACAACATCATGAAATAAATCAGGAAATAAAAATAAATACAACGTAAAAAAATCCAACTACATAATGTATTCATATTGCAGTGCATGCTGGGAACTTAAGCATCAAGATGTGAGCATCAGACTATTACAGATTATCTGTAGATACACAATAGATTAATGTAATGAAGACACAGATAATCATTGATTTTATAGCACAGTCATTTCCTGCCCCTGTTCGCTGTGAAATTAATGTCTACAGCTGTCATGTAATGGTAATAAATTCTAGTTACTACAGTAAAAATGGCTGTGAAAGTACAGCCAGTAGATTGTAATTGTTTTACAGTAATATGAACAGTCAGTATCACACTGTCAGTGTGGTGAGTAATATCAGATTCAGACTATATGACTTCCTGTACATATATGTGTGCATTGTATATAAACTGTGTGCGCATTGATCAGTGATACATGCAATTCCCTGCTGAATGCAGAAAAGAAAGTATAACCTTTGTTAGCCAATAGGCTCAAATTTATGTGCTGCAAACGGCACGGTTGGATCCCAAGAGAGCAAATCACCTCTATGCAAGAACTGCAGCATTCCAGAAGCCTCCAGAGAAGCACTCAGGTATGCGTGTGTATGTGTGTGTTTTGGGGAACAGATAGTTGTGCACTGCGTAAACGCCCTCCATGTACAACACCGTAGGTCTAAGAAGCAGCACATAAACATGGAAATTGAGGATGTCTGGGTCACTTCCTGTTTGTGTAGCTCCTTTCCACAGGGCTATTTGGCAGCTCTCCACAATGGAAGTGCATTTGGAATCGAAACCTCACCTTGAGCTCAAACATTTAATGGCCCGAGATTCCAGATAATACTGATCTTTTTGTGGAAGAAACCTTTAAACGAATGACCCAATCATTTTAAACCCAATGCAATTCATTTGATCAGCATCAAACCAGCCCTGAGCACTTTTCACTATAAAAAATATAGCCTGAACCAATCGCAACAGTCTTGTTTTAATCTTTCAGATTCTTTATGCATACTGCATTGGACTTGTACTACTGGTGTTAATTTGAATCCAGATCCCTCTAATTAGTTTAATGTCTTACATAAACACTGAGTTTCATTCAGACCCAACCGCAAAGCTGCATAGACTGGGACCACATTAAATGTTCAGTTTCTTTTTTGGTTAAAGTGTACTGCCAAACTTACTGACAAACATTTATGGTGAAGTAAAATAATGTAATGAAACGTGATGTAGTGAAATATATTTGTAATTACACATTTATAACAATGAAGTTACTATTACTACAATTTAGTAATTTAAAATATATTAAAGGGACAATTACCCCAAAATTAAAATTCTGTCATTTCATCCTCGGACCCAAGAATAGACTTTTGTCCTCTGTAGTGGACATTATATTTTAGTGAATTTATGCGAGATCTTACACGTCACAGTTTTAACTCTGGATGTCCTGTGAGGAGCACATTCAGGGCTTTTCAGAAATACCAAATGTTTGGGGGTGTTTTGAGGCCCTCTCCTCAGTCTTTAAAAATCTAGTGATCAAATTTAACATTCTTATGAAAATATGATAATATTTTGTAATGATCATTTAAATCGGACTAGCTTTTAAATTGTTTGTCATAAATCAACATCTCAGGAAAATGCTATGGGGTTTCAAATCAAAATACGAGTATCTTTTATGAAACAGGACATTGATTTCATACATGTGCACCAGGACACCAGGAATAAAAGCATGTTTATTACGCATTTTGGGACACAACAAATGAATAGGGAAATAAATTATATTTCAATATTCCTATGAAATATTAAATATTGTTATGAAAATCTTACCAATTATTACTCCCATCATTACACTAATTTTTCATTACATGTTGCCCCAAAAACACATTAATATGCAAATTAGATACAGTTTAATTGGAAAACCCTCTTATGGCCATTTTACACACATATTACATAAAGCAGAATGGTATATCAAATCATTCTATTACATCTTTGATAACATAGTTGAGAATCATGAAACCTAAAAATGTATTGGTGATTTAAAAAAAAAATCCATTGTTTTTGTCTGTTCATGTCTATTCATGTAATTTTATTTTTTAAGTCCTGGTGTTCTCTACAGAGGACATAGCATAAGATGAATAAAATATCATCTCTCAAAATTGTTATTTTCCCATTTTTTTCTTTCTTATGCTCTAAACAATTTAATGGCATGAAAAAAATACTAAATTTACAACAACAACAAAAAAATAATAATAATAATTTCTGGGCCCCAGGTGGATTTACTCACTCTCATGTTGTTCCAAACCTGAGTTTCTTTATTCTGTGGAACACAAAAGAAGATATTTTTGAAGAATGTTGAGAAGCAAACAGCCGTTGACTTACATAGTATGGAAAAAAAAAATACTGTGAAAGTCAGTGTACCGTCAGCTGTTTGGTTGCCAACATGGATGGACTGTTTCATTGAAGAGGAACTATTTAAGGTACAATATTGCTTTATAAATTAGCTGCCAGTGTAGTTAGACAACAAGGCAGCTCACTAAGGGAGGACATCTAGAGGATCTATGTGTGTGTCTGCAGAATTCAACAGCTGTGTTTTGGGGTCAGTCAGGCAACCACACTAAAACTTTAGGAACTCATCACACAGGTGCACCTGTAATCTACATTATAGCCCAGAGCTGTCTTACACATGAGCTATGAGCAACAAACGAGCCATATACAGTACAGAAGCTGTCTCAAACGTCCATCTTCAGCCAGTAGTTTCCTCATATTTAAATATCAACATCAGATTCAGAGCAAAAATCTAATAATCATGGCAGTTTGACCAATCAAATCAATCTGTAAGCATAGTGATCCACAGTACTGCATCCATTTAAAACAGTATCTATTATGGAAATAATATACTTTAAAAGAATGTACTTATATGCAAACTGAATGTAATGTTTTCAGACACTTAATTACGTTATTTACAATTTGAAATGTATTACAGCTTAAGTTTAAATCAATGCAAATCGCTGAACTTAAGAGTTAAACTTATTCTACATGAGTTTGTAATGATTAAGTTGCAGTTTATTACATTTAAAATGATTCAGTTTAAATGTAATATTGAATAACACACTACAATTAAAATGATAATCAAGAACTTTATATGTGCTTTAGCATGTTAGTCAAAGCATCAAAATAAGTGTGATTTGTTAAAAAGTACAACAAAAGATTATTAAAACAGAATGTACTTATATGCAAACTGAATGTAATGTTTTCAGACACTTAATTACGTTATTTACAATTTGAAATGTATTACAGCTTAAGTTTAAATCAATGCAAATCGCTGAACTTAAGAGTTAAACTTATTCTACATGAGTTTGTAATGATGAAGTTGCAGTTTATTACATTTAAAATGATTCAGTTTAAATGTAATATTGAATAACACACTACAATTAAAATGATAATCAAGAACTTTATATGTGCTTTAATAAGTGTGATTTGTTAAAAAGTACAACAAAAGATTATTAAAACATTGTGATTTTAAAATTGTACTTTAAAGTACAACTTTGAATTTAACATCATTATAAAGTGCAACAGTCTCTTTTTAAGTACACTTAAGCCTTTTATTTCATTAATGTTATCTTCAAGTAGTTTTTAGAAAATATATATACTGTATATTCTTTTTATTTGAAATACACTATAAGTGGATATATTTTTCACAAGGGAAGAACAAAATTGTCATTTTGATAACCGAATCTCATTTATTAATTTAAAAGGAGAAATGTGTGTAATCAGGGAACGTAAAAATGCCTTGATGGCCAATAACTGTTTCCTCTGTGGCATTATTTCTCATAAAAACCTTGTATTAATGCAGCCTAATAACCCACAAACACAATTACAATAAACTCTGATCAATGGAAGTAAGCAGAGACACACGAGGACTCTGTCACTAAAGGGAAGTCAGCAATTTATCTCTTTAATGTCTCTCGGCAGGGTTCTGCCTCTAGCTGAAGATTGCCCAGGCACAGAGAGTCGCACTCACTCACGCTTTTAACAGTTTATAATAGTATTACAGCATGTCCCTCAACCTTATGGATGAATTTCGCTGAGTCTAATGAGATGGATGATCTACTGCAGCGATTGCGAGTGCATGTTCGGTTTGCACGAGGAGGAACTGAGGTCACAGAGCAGAGCGGAAGAAGAGGACACAAACGCTCCATTTGAACGCAAAAACAGAGCGGGACAGGAAACCTGTTTTGAGTAAATGTGTGCTCAGCATGATACAGCATAACACATTCCCAGAAGAATATCATAACACCTTTCTTTATTTCCTGCTCTCATTTCAACCTGATCCCCTTCAACCTGTAAATTCCTAATGGTTAAAAATCCCCAAATTCACGCCCTGCATATTCTGTTTCAATTAAGTAAATTGTGTTGTGAATGCGGTTTCATGTTGATTTTAAGTGTCTAATAAATTTTCATTTCTCACTCTGTCCTACAGATCATCAAACTAACCACAGGAAGGAAGCACATTTGTAGAAACCGTTGCGGTGTGAGCCCCCAGTCCCGCTGTTCTCCGTGAACAATTTCAACAGTCCCAAAGTCAAATTTAAGTCAGCTCGCATATCGTTTCGGTTGATTGCCTACATTTGCTTCAGTAGTAGGGAGAAGGTCAGCTACCTGAACCCATAAAGAAGAGATATGCCAACCCAGACAGCGTCATCGTAGTTCCTGTTATGAGCCTGGAGTGGAGGAGATGGGAGGAGAGAGGGCTTTTATTGCCTGCTCATGTTAGACAGAAGACCCGTTTGCCTTGCAGCCTTGCTGCTCTTTGGCACAGTCCTGTCTCTGATAAACACACTACAGATGCAGGCAACATAACCTGAGCAGAACATGGAAAGCAGCACAGAGAGCCATGCAGATGTACTGTATCATGCCCAGCCAAGCCACACGTGGATTTTGAAAGTTTTACTATTGTCGTCTTTGATTAATATGTTGCATGATTATTGTAATGTAAGAAGTCTAAATGCAGAATAAGGGGCCATTACACAAAATGCATTTTTCCATTTTACTTTACAAATTTTTCTGTAGTTTTCTATGTAAGCATTTTTGACCATTCTAAAAAATTCCGCTAAAGTTTTCAAGTTGAACTTGGAAAAAACAAACAAACAAAAACCTAATACCTTGCATGTATTGCCTGCATCTGGCATTTTTCAATTTTCACACGTTCAAAAACGTGTTCCGTATAAATGGTCCCTAAATCAATACTTCAAATGGTTATGCTAATAATATAATTTGCAATAAAAATATTATGGAAAAATAATAAATAATCTGCCCACAGGCATTACCAAGCCTTGATTCTGTCTCCGTTTCATCTTCTCAACGTTCATGAAGGTGCATTTTACATCTGAATTAAGTTCCACACCTTAATTTTATTGTTTACTTAGTATTTTAGATATTTTACACCATTACATATTTCAAAATTGTTTTATTCTTAAAGGGATAGTTCACCCAAAAAACATAAATTCTGTCATTAATTACTCACCCTCATGTCGTTCCAAACCTGTAAGACCTTCGTTCATCTTCAGAACACAAATTAAGATATTTTTGATGAAATCCGAGAGCTTTCTGACCCTCCATAGACAGAAAGGGAACTATCTATGTCAAGGCCCAGAAATGCAGTAAGGACATCAGTAAAATAGTTTGAAACTACATGAGGGTGAGTAATTAATGACATAATTTACATTTTTGGGTGAACTATCACTTTAAGCTTACAGGATGAAAAATCCAACTTGCAAAATTCTTCTCTAACAAAAGATAAATAAATAAATAAATCAAGCAGCTTGAACAAAGATTTTCTTTCAAATCAAGTGTTTGTTCAAAACTTGTCCAGCTGTTGTCCCAACTTTTCAAATCGAGTCATAAGAACCAACAATTTTGTCTGAAACTTTGTCTCTAGTTTTAAGAAGCAAATAATGGCCATGGAAAAGCAAACATAAAGGTGAAGGAACCTTGTAATGATGCAATCTTTAGTTGTTTTCCAGATGAACTAAAGTATTTAAGTTGTCAGATGTTAGTTAACTCAAAAAATCATTAAACGTGAATATAAAACACAAAAATGTCTGTATGAAACAGTGGCGGTTTCATCAGAGCATTGAGCAGGTTTTGGCTGGCAATGGGCTCTCAGACAATGACACTACAGAAACACTTCAGCCATTCAATGAAAGCACTGATTAATGAGCTCTGTAGATACTGATAGTCATAAACCACACACAATTAAATACAATGAATACTGAATACTGTGAATCAAGAGGGATCCAGCACATCAAAGTGTCTAGTTAGTTAAATCACAAGACCATTAGCTTCACACATCTGGACATTGTGTTTTTGCGTCTGCGTTCGCTCTTCAGAGTCCTGTGGCTAAGTGGCTTCAACATCGGATTTCTCACAATTAGGCAGGGATCCGAATTAAGAAATAGCATCCAAATCAGGTTATGCAAATTCAGAAATAGCATCCTCTTCTGATGCAACGCAAACAGAATAAGGTGTTGCAATTATGAGATAGAAACTGGCACGGTTTGTGTACCGAGAAAAAGAGAACTTTGGCTGTTGCCAGACTGAGCTGAAAGGGACAGTGCATTAAAAAAACGTAACTTTTTTCTTGACTAGTATCAGCAGCAGTGTAAAAATGGTGACTTCCTACAGAAGCACTTCACCATGATGAGTGTTTTCTTTCTTTTGAAGAAACACACAAACACGCATGCATGCACAATAGTAAGTCAAAATAGATTTTGTGCCAACAACAATGGTGAATAGAAAAAACCAACAACAACGACAATATTTATATATAAATACTTATGCAAGTAAGCATGATGGCCCTGTGAGCAACTCCGAATATTGGCTATAGAATGAGCTGATCACCAGCACCTCTTGTAAAACTGATGCTGAAGATGCATGTGCCAAACGTTCCCTTATTTTTAATTACAAAACAGCAATATACACATACTACGTGTGAATGTAAAAATATGGTTTTGTTTGTCAGCGATACTGTTGTACTAAAATAACCTCTTGTGAAAAAGAAGTGTGCTTAACTGTATAGAAAGTGCACCTGCAGTGTACTTAAAATATTAGATGTAGGGCCTATATATAAAAAATGGCAGATAATGTTAATAAAATAAAATAAAACACTTACATGTACTTAAAGAGAGTGCACTTTCATTGCTATGCTCATTGCACTTTCAATAATTGCAATTTAAAGTACAATGTAAATCATTGCTTTAATCTTTTGTCATGCTTTACAAAAGTAATTTTTTTTTTGATGTGCTGATGATGTGCTGACATACTAAAGCAGATGTAAAGTACTTGGTTATAACTATAGTGTTATTACATTTAAAGTTAATATATTTTATATGTATTAATTTGTCATTACAATTATGTTTAAATACAAGACATACACATTTCAATAGACATTACTTTAAAGTATATTTTAGTTTGCCATAAATGCTTGTCAGTACACTCAGCAGTACACTTGAATCATATTTCAAAGACAATAGAAGTAATTATGAAATTACATCTAAAGATGTACTTAAGTCCTACATAAGTCGGTCAGAAGAGAATATTATTTCTATACTCTTTCCAAGTACACTACTTTTTCATTACAAGGGACATTTGGCATCTCAGCAGCTACCTGGTAAACAGACACTAACAGTAAAAAATTCAGATAGAAAATATGTTTGGTTAATTACATGTAATTTCAAATAGAATACAACATGTACATGTTTATAAACACAGTTGCATTATTGAATATCAAATCACGTGTTTTGTTAATTTTAAGAAAGAGTGTATTTTTTAAGCAAAGCATTTCACAAAACAGGTTTTAAATGAGTAAACTATAGATACACTGTGTTCAGTATGACACAAATGCTGACACCTAACACCAGTGTGAACTTGAGGGCAAATGACTTTTTTTATAGCCACTAAAATCACTGCCAGATGATTAAAAGTCACTGAGCAAAAATTTTTAAGAAAAGTGAATAGAGGTGAAGTGCGTAAAAAAAAGGTTCCTGCAGCATACAGTACGGGCATGCTTTGATATTCTGTTACCTAATTTAATGACATTCAGACATTTTTAAGTGCAACTGAAACACTGTTTCATAGTGTAATTCAGTCAGTCAAGACGGCCATTGTAAGTCTAACCCTAGAGCAAACAGACTGTGACAACTAATTTCGTGAAGCATAGTATCATAACATTGGTAAGTGCACAGGGGAGACAACATATCCAGTAGGAAGTGTATAAGTAAGCATTATTACGGCGGTGAATGTCAGTGTGGCATTAGGTGTGTGTGCTGAGTGAGCAGAGAGAGACATATGTTCACTGTGCTGCAGGGCTGTAAATCGGCATCTTTGCTCCCCGGTGAGGAAATGCACCAATCAGAGCCTTTACCTGCTCCACACAGACACACCCACTTCACAATCACCCCTTCCCCTACTCGACACTGCTCACCCTGCAGAGAGCCTCCAAACACACACAGCTCAACAACAGACACATCTGCAAGCCATTAACACGCTTATAATGAACCGACTCACACGAGGGTCCTGGGACCTGATCACTGGTTCACACACACACACACACACACACACACACACGCACACACACACACACACACACACGCACACACACACTATATATAATGCACTACTACCATACAGTACTTATTGTACTGTTTCTGCACTACATATGTAAACTGAGCACAGTGTTTAAATTTTAGATAGAATATCCAGATTTTTTTTTTCACAACCACTTGTGAAAAAGAAGTAAACTTTAGCATATTTTTTAAAAAAGAGTGCTTATTACAGAAACAACCTACTTTAGAAGAATTCACTTAATTGCACTTACAGTAATTGCATTTTTTAATCAAATGAAAATGAATTACCGTACAGTTTATTGATTAAAATGTATTATATTAAATGCAATTAGTTGAATTCAAAATAGCCTTTTGAGCCACTTGAGAAAGACTTCAAGAAATAGTTTAAATTAAAATTTGCTGAAAAATGTTCACCCTCAGGCCGTCCAAGATGTAGATGAGTTTGTTTCTTCATCAGATTTGGAGAAATGTAGCATTGCATCACAGCTACTTAACATTACCATAAATATGAAGCCCAAATCTGAATCGAAATTCAAATCTGATTTCGCTAGGTTCAAACAGTCGGTGTCTCCGAGCGGCTTCCTTTTGACAAATGAACGTGACAGACAATGGATAATAATTTGACAGGTGACAAATGTGTGGTTGCGATAGCATCTGAAAGCCAGGCTACCTGAAATATGACTTATTCTATTAAAATAATTCACCCAGGATATTGAATGCTATATTAAAGACTTGAACAATTTGATAAGAGCAGCTTCCATAAACTCTGTGTAGTTTGAGGGGCCGCGGGAGAGAAACACGCCATGTTTTAGGTTATTTGCTATGTCTTTTGCTGAATTGTTGTCAGTGGTTTCTGACGATCCGATATGCTTTCAGCGCTGATATTATACAGTCAGTATTCATTTTGAGCAGAGTATTTACATCTGCCAAATATTCACAGCCATAAGCCCATGTTTTAATAACAGAACACTTTGATAACACTCCAAGCTATTTGGTACAGCTCTGCTAAGAATAACAAATGCAAAACTGTTTTATTCCGACACTGATCGCATGACTTACATCTGATACAACTGGACCAAATCCAGAAAAATCAAACAAAAGTAGCACATACTCAGTAATGTCTTCGGCATGTGTGGAGCAGCAGCCTGAAATCATTGACCTCTCCCCTCTCCTCACGCAGGACTCTTTGTGAGTCTGTGTGTTCCTCTGGTCTAATGCTCCGGGATGTTGTGTTTCCAGTGTTTAATCAAGGCTGTGTATTTGCTGTGGCCTGTTGTTTAGAATGACAGGTGTCCTGTTTGTATGCATTGTGTGTTGTTGTGGTGAGATAATTCAAGATTACAGAGATTTACTGAGACAAATGCTGTTGCAGGCGATGAATCCATTATAAAGGACTCATTTCATTATGTGCAATGCCATTCATCAACCATTTACCTACCTTGTATGTTACTGTAATTAAGAAAAATAATCAAACAAATATATTATTTAATATATGGAAAATGTATGTTTAATAATAATAGTAAACAACATTTAGCCCCTAACCAGCATCTTAATTTAAGCTGAACTTACAATTGATCTATTTTGGCATAATTTTTTATTTTAATTCATTTTTAATGCATTCTGAATACCTAATTAAGTTTTTTTTATTTAGATATTTAATTTCTCTCTCTCTCTCTCTCTCTCTCTCTCTCTCTCTCTTTCTAAACAAAATCCAACAGATCAGGGTTTAAACTATATTTTTCACAAAACCCAATTTGTTTAAAAAATGCAAACTTTATAATGTGAATAAAATATTATTAATCAACTACAAAATTTCATCTGAACTCTTAAGGTTGACAATCAACATTTTTTGAAGGTTAAGAACGTCTTTATGACTTTCCGACCTAATTTTGTATAGAGAAAGTGCTGCTATATTCTGAATGAACAAATAAAAATGTTTTGTGTCATTTTTTACTTTTTTAGTAACTATTAAAATATTAATAGTTAATATGAAGCTACTGAAATAGGTTTTTATTTTATATATTTTTAATTGACAATTCCCTTGTCCACTCTTTTTACTGAGATCAGTGCAATAAATTGTGGGATTGCTTTTGCCACGAAAGTTACATGGGCCAAAACATCTTGACTGGACTTTAATTTTAGGTTATGTTTTTCCATGTGATATGTTGCATTGCACCAGGGAGCATGGCAAAAAATGACAACATCTGTTCAACCCAAAGTAGTAAAAACGACTTAAAATGTATCCCGTGTTAATTAAATTTTTATGATGTGATAAATAAAATAAATATAATTTTACATGTTATTAATTACAGAAAGCTGCATTCAGGCAGACAGTGCCAGGCTAACCAGCAAAAGCTTTACAACTTGGTACATACAGCCTTCCATCATCTCTTTCTCACACACTTTTCTCTCAAATACATTCACAAAACTGTAGTAATCATCACAGAGGAACGAGGGGAAATCCATGTTCACAAGCCCTGAGGTTTGGTGCGGAGAGCACCTATGTGTGTTTGAGCTGATTTGGGCTGGAGATGTGCCAGGACTCTATGGGATGCAGCTCATGATTTATGTGTGATGTAAAGCTACTCGGGGCTGGAATGATTTGCTTGTTTTGATTGGCTGCAGCTGGGAATTCCAGCCAGCTGAAACGCATTGATACCCAAGTACGATCCAAGAGATCTCTCACCCTGTTGCTCTATGGTTCACGTTTTCTGCACATGTCAGAACCGTGAATGTGTGAATTATTCAGTTTTCAATAAACAGCTGTATGTGATGAGTCTGCATTTCTCTGACACATGGTTGTGTGCATTTGCAAATGTAAACAAGATGCAATAAACGCACAGCAAGATGAAAACAAAACAAAAAACGTTGATTAAAATCACATGCTCTAAATTCGGCTCTGCGCCTTACTTGTGTTCGGTGCTCTGCATTGATTTAGGCTACTACTTCAGGATTTATGTAAGCAAGGAAACAAGAAGACCAAAGCCATAATTTACAAGATAAAACCAACAGCCTTATTTGCATAAAATCCCCGAACACACACACGCACGCACACACATGCACAGACACACTGTATAATTCATGCAGATTCTATTGCTATGTATGAAGTCATTCTCCTCTTTTTTTCATCAGGGTCTTATTCATATGTCCAAATCGCTAAAACTTGCACAAGATTCACACAAGACTGTGCTGTATAGCCTACAGCCTTACAAATCTGATTGCTAAACTTCTTTCAGTCAGTGTAACAAAACTTGACACTTTAATTTACTTTCAAAAAGAGTGCTTAGTACAGAAATAAAACATTTAAAAATATCTACTTGTGTGTGAACTAAATGCAATGTTTGAATGTAATGCTAATTGCAATTCAATGAAAATGTATTGCTATTTAAATTTATATTAAATGCAATTAGTTGAATTTTAGAATGTATTTTGATCCACGTAAGTAGGAGTTAAGTACATCTTTATATATAATTTCATAAATTTCATACATTTTACAGATTAAAGTGTACTGCTGAATATACTTACTGTAAAAGCATTTATGGTATACTAAAATATACTTTAATGCCATTTCTATCATTCATTTAAGTATATAATTAAATATGTGTAAGGATGCGATTTAGTTGCACTTTAGTACATTTAAAATATATAAACTTTAAATTTAATATGAAATAACACACTAGAGTTAAAATTATAATTAAGTACATTACATGTTCTTTAGTATGTTAGTCAACACATCAGAATAAATGTACTTGACAGATAATATTAAAACAGTTATTTAAAATGATCTTTAAAGTAAAATTATTAATTTGATATTATTACAAAGTGTACTTAAGTGCATAACATATCACAAGTGAAACATGATAGTGTGCTCTCTTTAAGTACGTTTAAGTGACCTTTTATTTCATCAATATTATATTATTTGCAAGTACAGTATTTTAAAATAATATTTTAAGTACATTACAAGTGGACATTCCTTACAATCAAGTGCCTTGCTTAAGTTTTACTTCAGAAGGGATCAAAAGAAGCAGAAAAAAGGTTGATATTAGTTCCTGTTCATTCGTCATACTGGAAATGGAAGGTCAAGTTGAGCGCAATGCATTGTGGGGCACAAAATTCCATGCAATGAGCTCTGTTTTATACCACAGATTTTGGCAATGCAGTAGATCATCCAGATATTCCCAGCACACATAAAATGTGTTTACTCCACACCAGGGCCATCATCTGGGGGAGAACAACTGGAAATATTAGCCTACTGAAGACTCAGTTGAGGGGGGCCCACTAAGGTCCTCTATGCTGTAGTCGACTCATAGGGCTCTGGAAGATGTTTTGTCTCAGGCCCTGCTTAAACCTCATATAAAGATACATTTTGGTCACAAGGATCACAAGTAGATGAGGGAAACTCTATCCCATTTACACCGGCTGTTAAACCTACTCTTTTGTCCGCTTTCAACCACTTTCTGAGGGAAGTGTCTATGAGCGGGTGCATGTATGTTTTTTTTTTATATTTCAATCTAATATTGTGAAATAATCTCTCACAATTTATGCATGAATGTGAAAAGTAGACAATGAAAAATTAAATGGAGAGCAGCATCTTTCGTTTCTGTTCTGATAGCCTCAAAACTATGCTGGGCATTGTGGGTCTGTGTTAGAATCAGGATTGGAAAGAGAAAGTTTAACTTTTTAAATTTTTTCTCCTTCAAACCAAACTTGCGCTTTCAGTCTGCAAAGTTTAACTCTTGTCTGGCTAGCGCAATTCAACAACATGTCCCATAATGTTTAAGAATTAGGTCAGAGGGGGCGGTCTTTAGTGGCTGTTTGAATGCAATTGACCACATGAGCATCTGCACTGTGAAAGCTATCCGGTCGAATGCATTTTAGCCTTGTTCATACTGTCAGGCAAAGTCCGATTTTGTGCATATCCGATTGGAATCTGATCATAATTATGAAGTCTGAACGGCATAATAACACATTAAATATAACAAACAAATCGGATCTGAACAGTTGCGATACACATTTAATCATTTATATCAGATTTCTAACGGATACACAAATAATCAGATTTGGACTGACAGCCTGAACAAAGCTTTTCAACTACGTCTGGAACTGGTCAAAAGTGTACAAACTTAAAACGTTTCAGACCACATTTACACCTGTATTTTAGCGTTGTCCACTTGCGATCCGATTGACAAAAACACATCTTAATACCAGGTATAAACAGGGCCTTAATGATTAGTCTTGCTGGACATGATAAACACAAGCGGGAAATATTATGCTACACTAGCTACGTTTACATTCACCAAAATAATTGGCTTATTATCAGACTTAATAATTGGAAGGCGTGGTGTAGACCCGAAATAGGAAAAAATTAAGCATGTAAATGCTTTTTCTCAATCAGATTCAAAAATGTCTTAGGCAAGTAACTTAACTTTCAGAATTGTATTGGACAAAATTAAACCATTAATGCTTGTAAACTTATTTACTGAGATCAAGCCACACAACATTCAACAAGTTGCAGACTTTCAGTGTAGACAGCTTAGTTGATATCATAAAACCGAGTTTTGTCACGGAATGTTGCGAGTGATACTATTTTGCGAAAGAGTTCTCCGATCGTGTGAGCAGGTTTTTAGACAGCAGTGCTGAGCTTCAGGGCTTCAGTCTTGCCAGTCCAGGCCTTCATTAACCTAAACCTCTGAATCCTCATTATGAAGGAACAGAGCCGAGAGGCAGCGATATGCTCATTCTGAAAATGGTGTTTCTGTTGTCCTGCCATGGGGCACGACTAATGGCTAATGTTGATGCCATCTCTTCAAATGGACTGGGAACGACTGCCAAGAACCACATCAAAATGCAGTGTGATCCAGAATATATGCGTGGTCCGGAGTTGCTTTTTTTCTCTCGGTATTGGCAGATGTACTCTAAATCAACTTCTTGCCTAAGTCCTCATCATTTTATTTATAGATTAGAATAGATGGTTTGATCGTGTTGATTTAGTCCTCAGGCAGCTCTGGGTTTGTTCTCATCACACACTGTTGTTTCATTTAATCTGAAAGCTGCATGGGATCAATGGAGCAGAGAAATCTAGAGTGTATCAATAACAGGAAACAGAAGAGAAGGGAATAATGAAGCGTTTCAGGAGCCTGCAGGCTGCAGACTTACTGAAAGAGAAACAGTCGTTAGAATGAGGCCCACCACTGAGAGAGAGAGAGACAGTACGAGTGTGTGTATTAGGAGTTGGTGTTCATAGTCATTCTGTTGTTGTTCTAGGGCCATGTTTACAGCTGTTATTGAGATGCGTTTTCAGTAATTCGAGCACAAGTGGTCAGCCGAGACGCATTACCGTTTACACCTGGTTTTAACGTGCTTTTTAAATGCATCTCCTTTGACCACTTGTGTTTGGATTTCGGTCTTATTTCATCGCACTCTACACCATTTTCTCAGGAGTGAAAGAGGGTAAAGGGAAAGGATATGAATGGTAACGGTGATTTCAATTGTAATCAGTGTGTTTTGATACAATATTGTAAAGCTGAAATTGGTTGTTTTAGAGCACTTTCACAAAACGCATCCAATAACGCTCATATGTTAGGTCAGTGGTCGCGAGTAGATGGTCTTTGCGGCTGTTTGAATCCATTTGACCACATGAGCGTCCAGGCAATCAAGTCTAATGCGTTTTCGATTACCTCTGGAAATGGCTAAAAGTGGACAAACACATTTTCATGAATGTATCAGCAAAATCTCACTTTAAGACCAATTGTAAACAAGGCATTACATGCATATTCTGTGCATTGTTGTGTGTTTGAACTGTAAGCATTTTAATGTCACTTTGTATGTTTTCATCATGATATCAAAGACAGGGGTTATCAACTCTGGCCGTCGATGTCCACTTTCTTGCAGAGTTTAGCTCCAACCTTGATCAAACTCACCTGTTTAACTTTCTAGTCATTCTGAAGACTTTGGCTGTATCCGAAACCGCCCCCTATAGGGACAGCCATTTTTAGTGGTGTCCGAAACTATAGTGGACATTCTTGAGTGCACTCATTCAATCCCACAATGCACCGCAAAAACGAGTGTACAATTGGTGCATGCTCAACAGCTAGGTAATCCCCATAATGCACTGTGAGAGTTGCGCGCTGAATGAATTCCTGCAACTCACCAGAAGATGGCACCTGCAGATGAATCATCCATCCATTCATTTTACAAAGCGCTCGTCCATGACGTAGTACATCGTAATACAACATGGGTATAAATTCATTGTAAATTGGTTTTTAAATCATTTAACCAGGGTCTATACATAATTTCCATGTCAGAGTTCACTCCTTCAAGTGAACTGTATTAGTGACCTAATGTAGGGCATAGTGAATGAGGGTATAGGGGGCAATTTCAGATACAGCCTTTGATTAATTTGTCCAGGTGTGTTTGATTAGAGTTGGAGCTAATGCAGTATTCCATTTACCTCAGAAGTCAGAGATGGGAATGACCTGTGTTGACACGTTCCAGTATACAAGTTGGAAAACCAAAATGGGTGTGTCAATTGTTAGCAATACCTGTCGATTAAAACATAAAAAGCTGTATTTTGCACAAATAATGCTGAAGTATCATCTCCACAGATAGAGGATGGATGGTACTTTGTGCACCACTGAGTTCATTGAGACACCGAAAAACAGAAGTGCTAACAAACAATATATTACTACTTTTTCGGTTATCTGTTGATGTACTTAGAAGCCATTTTGGATTCTGAAGTCAGGGTTGTTGTGGTTCCTTAGAGTTTCCGAATCGGAATTCTGACTTGAGGTGGTATTCCAGTTAAAAGTTCGTACTGAGAACTCTGAATTTCCAATGTCCAACTTCTTTCAAAAACATTAAATCTTACCAACCCCAAACAACTGTGTACCTTCATAGCCATTTGTGTTGTTTCCATATATGTTTTCTGTAGTTTAATTGCCATTTACTGTCTTCTTCTTTGAGTAGTTATTAAAAGCAGTGTGGGCCCACCAAATGCTTATGTGCAGCCGTCAAATTCAGATGCGCACATGAATGCAGCTAGAAAATGTGTGCTGCAGCCACAGTCAATGCAGACTCTTCTGACTAAGAAGAGAAAATGGAAACTGAAACATACTTCAGCTTTAGTATGAGCAATAATAATAGTGATGTCTGCCTTAGCAAATACCACTAATGAAACTTTCACTCTCCCATACAAACTCACACAAAGTGCCTTGCCTTTGTCTGTAACACTGAGCGTAAAGGCCATCTATCAGTACTCACTCGTGTGTAAATGTGACAGATCACAGTCACTCACATGAAAGGAAATTAGCCTGTCCTTATGAGGAGCAAATGAGGAAGACCAGGACACACACATCAAAGCACACCACAGGATCAAACCAGCCAAATGGAATTCATCTGTATGGAGCTAAAAGAGGCTCTCTGTCTAATGACTGTTCAATCGGTCCTTTTTCAGTTTTGTTGTCCTACTATGTCTAGCTACAAGTTACACACTGATCACTTTTATCCAAAGCAACAATTGTGGATGATATCAATCATTTTTAATTTTTTTTATCAGCAATACAGTTTGCAGGGTAATTCAGAGCCCAAAAGGAAATTCTCTCTCTCTCTCTCTCTCTCACACACACACACACACACACACACACACACACACACACACACACACACACACAATTATGGCTGTTTCTCGAGCACATTTTTTTTTTTTTATACATATATTCACATGAAAGGAAATTAGCCTGTCCTTATGAGGAGCAAATGAGGAAGACCAGGACACACACATCAAAGCACACCACAGGATCAAACCAGCCAAATGGAATTCATCTGTATGGAGCTAAAAGAGGCTCTCTGTCTAATGACTGTTCAATCGGTCCTTTTTCAGTTTTGTTGTCCTACTATGTCTAGCTACAAGTTACACACTGATCACTTTTATCCAAAGCAACAATTGTGGATGATATCAATCATTTTTAATTTTTTTTTATCAGCAATACAGTTTGCAGGGTAAATCAGAGCCCAAAAGGAAATTCTCTCTCTCTCTCACACACACACACACACACACACACACACACACACACACACACACACACACACAATTATGGCTGTTTCTCCAGCACATTTTGCATTTTTTAAGCACATATCAATTCCATTTTATTATATCAAATATTATATCAATTCCTTTGAATGGTTTACTGTGATTTTCTTAGGCTTAGTTTATTTTGCTGTGTTCCGTGATGAAGAGATTTAAATCCCACACATGTCATTAATAAGAAAATCATACAACAGCCACAGGCATTTAAAACATGTAGAGAGTTTATATTTACTGCTGGGATTTTTCTGAAGCCTCTCTCAGTGAGTATAAAAGCAGCCTGTGGAGGTGGAGGTAGATATTTGTGTGAGCTCATAATTAAACCTGCTTTTACTGTTGTGTTAAATTTGCTTATAAGCGAATTATACAGTAATTAAAACTCTAGATTCATGAATCATCAAGGTTGGAAACAGTCCTCAGAGCATTATCTGCTTCCCCTCTTTACTATGTGAGGGGCTTTACTATTAAACTATTTAGTGGGAAAGCATATAATATAATAAATGTATCTTCAGTGAACCAAAGATACATGAGAGATCTGTTTTTTTTACACAAATCACATATCACAACTACAACTAAATTGTAGAATTTCTGTAAATTATTTTAGTGATTCAGCTTCAGAGAATAAATCTGGATGTACAATGAGAGAATTGCATCAAAATGAATGACCACATTATGTATTTTGTTTCTTGATTCTTAACATAATTTGTTTTCATTTGATATGTTAATTTTGTGTATTTCTCTGTTTCATTGAGTTCGGATGTTTTACAATATTTGCATGTAAAATTAACATGTAGAAATACTTAAAATCACAATGACATCATTTTATTTGATAGTAATGCATTCAAGCGAAAAAAAACAGTGAGCCATCAGAGAGCCGTGGCAGGGTTTTCTCAAACATATGACATCTATCAGTGCATGACATCCCTCTCCTCTACAGCGAGCTCAATACCCATGTGTACAGATCACACCAAAGAGCTGAGCCAACACATTTTCAGCCTATATAGAACACAGATGCTGATTCTCATTTTTATCTTTACACTGTGTATTCACATCACTGTACAACATGTAAACAGCTGTACAAAGTACACTGTCATCCACATCTATAACATCCATATACAATTATGATCTATACCACTATCATCTACACACACATCTACACCGTTATCATCAACCGCACAACTCATGGCTCTCTCACAACACCTTAATACCCTGTTAGTCTGAAATAAATGTTACATGTTATGTCATCCTCTGTTTTGTATATCTGACATACTGTATCTCTTCCATGGTGATCACTTTATTTAATAAAAAACCCCAAAAAAACGAAATTAAATAATAGATACATTGTTACACCAGACCTAACCAGTGTTGGGAGTAATGCATTACAAGTAACGCGAGTTACATAATCAGATTACTTTTTTTTAAGTAACGGTAAAGTAATGCATTACTTTTAAATTTACAACAATATATCTGAGTTACTTTTTAAAATAAGTAACGCAAGTTACTTTGTTTTCCCATTTGTTCATTGATACCTCTCCTGTCCCCGTTGTCACGAATCCTGTCCATGGACTTCCGTTCATTCACCACCAGAGGTCACCCTTTCCATTACATTGACTCTCGCACAACACAACTGTTGCATAGCACCCCGGACTACATATCCCATCATTCATTGCACTGATTACACACTGCACTGATTGCACTGATTGCACACAACTGTTTCATATCACTCACTCACTATATAACACCCACTCAAACAACCATTCTCCGCTGAGTATTGTTTAGCCTGTACCCCGTTCTGAGTCTCTGTGTTTCCTTGTTTTGCCTTGCCTTGCCTTGCCTTGCCTTACCTTGCCTGCTCTCTCGGTTTCTGATCTTTGCCTGTTTTCCTGGATTCTTCCCTCTCGTCTCGCCCCTGTGATTCTGTCTGCCGATCAGTGACCTACACTAGCCCTAGGACTATTCTTGTGTTTTGCCCGCCATATACCTGTTTGCCATTGATCGACCCTGCCTGTGTTTGACCACTTCTCTTGTGAAATAAAGCTTGCACATGGATCCGCACGCCTCTCGTCTCGTCAGCCCCGTTACAGAATACTCAGCCCCACAAGGATCCAGCAACTCTCGCACAACACAACTGTTGCATAGCACCCCGGACTACATATCCCATCATTCATTGCACTGATTACACACTGCACTGATTGCACTAATTGCACACAGCAGTTTCATATCACTCACTCACTATATAACACCCACTCAAACAACCATTCTCCGCTGAGTATTGTTTAGCCTGTACCCCGTTCTGAGTCTCTGTGTTTCCTTGTTTTGCCTTGCCTCGCCTTGCCTGTTCTCTCGGTTTCTGATCTTTGCCTGTTTTCCTGGATTCTTCCCTCTCGTCTCGCCCCTGTGATTCTGTCTGCCGATCAGTGACCTACGCTAGCCCTAGGACTATTCTTGTGTTTTGCCCGCCATATACCTGTTTGCCATTGATCGACCCTGCCTGTGTTTGACCACTTCTCTTGTTAAATAAAGCTTGCACATGGATTCGCACGCCTCTCGTCTCGTCAGCCCCGTGACACCCGTGTTGACAGGAGTTGGGATTGAGGTGCAGAGGCACTTCCTTCAGCCTGAGGCTTATGAATTATACTTTCAGTGTAAAAGGAACTTTACAGTTCACAAATACGTAACCTTTGTTTTTTTATTATTAAACAACAAATAAGTAAGACCAGCTCAGGTGACAAAAAGTAACGCAAAAATAATTTAATGCATTACTTTCCATAAAAAGTAACTAAGTAACGCAATTAGTTACATTTTTTATGGAGTAACACGATATTGTAATGCATTACTTTTAAAAGTAGCATTCCTCAATACTGGACCTAACATCTAGGGCCTGTTTACACCTGGTCACTTCATGCGTTTTCTGTAATCGGATAGCTATCCGATAGTGAGAAGACCAGGAGTAAATACCCTCCGAAACGCTTTCGAGACGGATTTAAATCTGATCACTCAAACCACTTCAGGAGGTCTGGGATGCATTCCAGATGAAACTGGACAAGTGTAAATGCATCTGGTAGTTGAAACCACATTTGTCAATTTTACTCCTCCCAAAATATAGGCTATATCATGTGTCATAGTCAGAAATGACAGCGCTAAAGCAACACGCATCGCCGCAGATGAGTAGCTGAGTATCTCTTCAGCAAGACGACACGCAAACTGCAGCAAATAAAACTGAAAGTAACACATCATCTTCATTAAAAGTAGTGAGACTAAATTATCTTTCAAGTGCTGATGCCGCTCTTTCTCCTGTTGCGGTCTTTGGTCTTGAAATTAGCTGATTAATCAAATGTCAAAAATCAAATGTAGCACATTTCTGTTGCTTTTGCTAATGTAAACTGTTAAATTTGCATATTGTCAGGATTGGACCTGTTTTGTCATGCGTTTCAGTTCCTGTCTAGCCTTATTTGGTCATGTTCCTTTCCTCGTTTAGTTTTATTATGTTCCAATGATGTCACCTGTGTTCCCCAATCATCCCCTGTATAAAAGTCCAAGTCTGTTCAGTTTGTGTTTGTCAGGTCTACTCGTTGTCTATGTGTGTTGGCTCAAGCTCCTTTTGTGGATTCTCCTCTGTGTTTCCCTGATTAAAGACTAAAACGAGATGTTCCTCCAGTGTTTTCCCTCAACAGCGTGACATGACAGAAGACCTGACCAAAACAGTAACCTCTGTGTGTCTACCCTCCGTTTTGTTTCCAGTTTTTATCCAGTGTCTTTTTTTTCTCCGTTATTCCCTCATGGAGGCCCTCCTTCGCCCGGAATATCTCCTCCTCCTGCTGGAGCAGGGGGAGAGTTCGCTCGAGGACCATATCAGACTGTTCCAGCTGCTAGCTAACAGCACCAGCTACCCGGACGATGCGCTATGTGCGTTCTACGACACAAATTTAAACACAGCGTGCAGAGCGCCGTCGTCCGAAGATGGTCCTCGAATGGATTTCACTGCGTTTGTGGAGTGGATTCTGGTGAGAAACGGATCACCTCTCATCGTCACTCCCGAGGATGATCTCGCCAGATCCACTCCGGACTCAGAGCCCAGCGCACCATCTCCCTGCTGTGCGGAGCTAAAGCCCGAGTCCACCAATGACAGAGAGCCAATTCCCACCATGATCTACTAGCCAGCGCAATGCCGAGCTACTAAGCAGAGGACGTAGACTACATTGAGGACGTAGAGCTCAACTCGTCAGACCAGGTGCGAGAGCCGGCGACAATACCCGCCACGAGGGAGAAAGCCGCGGATGGTGTGAGTGCGGAGAGGAACTCCGCCCCCTGCACCGCAGCTGAGGGTGAGCTGAGTATGGTGTGGCGAAAGTGCCAAAGCGAAGAGGAGAGGGCTCCAGTCCCCGAATCCAATACAGAGCGCCCTCCAGTGCCCGCTCCTAGAAAGCGCTCTCCAGTGCCAGCTCCTCGTAAGCGCCCTCAAGTGTCCGCTCCTCCTGAGCGCCATCCTGTTCCCATGTTCAGCCTAGAGGGGGCTTCCAATCCAGAGTTAAGCCCTGAATGCCCGGAGACTCACAAATTCCCGCCCTCCCACCTACTCCTGCCTCCTCCACCGCTGTCGTCTGGCAGCCCCTCTGCTCGCCCTCAGCCCGCCATCATTAGGGTGCGAGCGCCACGGGTCAGCCATCCTCCAGCGTCGCCATGGCTGGAGAAACCTTCACCTCCGCCTCCAGCCTCCGAGGCCCGGACTCCAGCGGCTTCACCTCGACCTTGGTCGCCAGAGCCCTCGGCTCCACCCTGGCCCCCTGGATCCTCGGCATCCACCTGGCTCGTTGACTCACCGTCTCCGCCTCGGTCTCCTCCACCACCTGCTCCGCCAACGTTGATCGGCCCCCTGGAGTCGGCGGCCATTCCTCCTCCATGGCTCCTCCCTCCGTCGGCTCCCCTGTGGGTCGCCATCATGGCTGTGGCCTGGGTCCTGCTTGGCTGCTCCTGCTCCGGGCCCCTCCTGTCTCCTCCCTGCCTCTTCCTCACCTTCCGGGAGGGGGCGAAATGTCAGGATTGGACCTGTTTTATCATTTTTGCCTTATTTTGCCTTATTTGGTCATGTTCCTGTTCTCGTTTAGTTTGATTATGTTCCATTGATGTCACATGTGTTCCCCAATTATCCCCTGTATAAAAGTCCTAGTCTGTTCAGTTTGTGTTTGTCAGGTCTACTGTTGTCTACGTGTGTTGGCTCAAGCTCCATTTGTGGATTTTCCTCTGTGTTTCCTTGATTAAAGACGTGTTCCCTCAACAGCGTGACGTGATGCATATAGAGTGGGAATTGAAGATTGGATTTATATCCATTTATCGGAGACACATTTTTTGTGGCCAAGTGTAAATGGAACCATTTTAACAAATCAGATGGCTATTCAATCAGAGAAAATGCATGAAGTGTCCAGGTGTAAACAGGGCCCTAGATTTTTACTAGATTTTTAAATTTTCTCAAAGAAATGTGAGTAGTGCTGTCTTATGCAGAAATGGAGTGCTGCAAAATAGCTCTGTGATCAATAAAATGTATTATTTTATACACGTTTGGTTGATTATCATGATAATCTAAATACGTCGTTTTATTAATTTTAAAGCCTAAATACAATCGACAGAAGTTAAATGCTAAATTGTTAGGGTACAACGAGGCTGGATTCAGGTGCGGGTTCAAAAAGTGCTTTATTGTGCTGAGATATCACCGCGGGCAGTAAGCGCCTACGCGGACAGTTCGTGTGGTCGTGGAAACCCCAACCACACCGATGGGTGGAGAGCAGTGGCTGGAACAAGCCGCAACAGCGGCAGAGGAGACGGAGCCGGAGGGGCAGCCCGTTAATCCGAGCGAGAGGCTGAGAAGCCCAACAACGAGACTGCGGAGTCCCAGGTTAGGCGGATGCCGGAGGTAGCCCACGGTTCCTGAACGCACAGAGAGGTGCGGGACACAAAACAGATTGCTACGAGCACTGGAGCCTGGACGAGACAAGACAGAACTGGTGAGCGATCATACACGGACAGTCAGAGCAAGGGAAATAATCACAACGAACTGACAACATACAGCGAAACACGAGGAGCTATAAGGGGAAGCTAATGAGATGACCAGAACCAGGTGTGAAACAAGGAGGGCGGGGACAACGATCATGCTGACATGCTCACGTGGCGAGCTGTCAAACCAACTCACGCACAACACACAAACACAGAGACAGGTGATCAGACCCGAGACCCGACACTAAATAAACAAACTACACCATGGTTGCATGACTTCAATGTTACCATCACAAAGCTTCTCACAACTCTTTAAAATTAGCTTAACTGTGTAATTAATGTGAAATTGAGCAAAATATAAACTTTTAGAATAAATAAACAGAATAAACACTACTATTTTGTGAAATGTATCAAGCAATAGTATCATTTAAAGAGAGACAACCAAAAAACAACCACTTTTCTTAGTTTGTGAAAAGATGCCTTGAGAGCACCAAATTGGTCGAGACGGAAAACACAAAATTACAGTGTTATATTTTATATATATATATATATATATATATATATATATATATATATATATATATATATATATATATATATATATATATATATATATATATATATATATATATATATATATATATATATATATATATATATATATGTGTGTGTTTAAGTTAGTTACTGAAAGCTACTATGAATACAACGTAAGTCAAACAATATTGGAGGTCTGTGTGGATGGATATAGACAGATGCATTATCCCATAGGCAGTCACTTTAACAAATGGATGACAATAAAAGACCATAACAGTGAAATATTCTGCACATCAGTCTTATAGTAACATCACTGTCTGGACAATATACTGACCCGCACAGTAGAGCCAGTACAGAGCACATATTAGACAGTGACTTAATAAAACACTCCATCAGAGAGAGAGAGTATGACAGCGCTTCATCTGGACTCAGCCCAGCTCAGGAAATGAAAGTTGATGTGTGTGTGTTCTTTACTCTTACAGATGCAACATATATCATGATCCACAAGGCTCCCTCTCACTCAGTGCCCCTATTCTTCTGTGTGTGTTAAAAGCATCGCAAGTGGTTAGATAACCAACTTCAACCAACAGACTTCAGCATAACTGAAAAACACACATCTTAAGGCTCCATAACTAAACACACCTGTGTACCTGTTTCCCTTGCGCATCTCGGTTCTGAACACCTGTGTCTGAGATATAATTAACAGATTACTGAACCTATGTATGTCTGTTGTTTGTTGTTCTTTGGAATATCACCAAATTCATAAGCCTATTATATTACATTGGATTATCTAGAAAATCTAAATTTGCCTTATTCTTTTTCTTTCTTTTTTTTAACGCTTTACATATAAATTACATTTCCTGAGAAACGCACTTTCTCTGCAACCCTGTTACATTGTGACATTTCCCTCCTTATCAAGAATTATGGTTTGATCTTTCTGGTATCATATTTAAGGGATTTTTTAACCATTCAGCTTAGTTAGTGGTACAGAGTTAAGTAATGTTCTTTATACTTATCACTTCACTAGTTCAACCCAGTTATTAGAAAAATTGACACAAAGCACAAGAATTTTGAATGTAACTCATGGTGTCATAATACTTGCTTTCATTGTAAATAATTATGTTTTCATGGTCAGTTTTATGCTTTACATTTCTGAGAAACGCACTTTCTTTTCAACCCTGTTATACTGTGACATTTTGAAAATGATGATTTGATCTTATTTAATAATTATTATTATTAGTAATTAGTAAGTAAGTAATTAATTAGTAATTAGTAAGCTTAGTTAGCTTAGTTACAGAGGTAGGTGATGGTCTTTATCACTGTCACTTCAATAGTTCATCCCTGTTATTAGAAAAATTCTTGACCCAAAGCACAATAATTTTGACTTCTACTAATGGTGATATGATATTTGCTTTCATTGAAAATAATTATGCTTTTATGGTCAGTTTCACAATATAGATTTTTTTTATTTTTATTTTATTTTATTTTTTGCTTAATGCTTTATATTTTTGAGAAATGCACTTTCTCTTCTACCATATTATACTGTGACATTTCACTAATTTTAAAAGAATGGTTTGATTTTTTCCGTCCTTATATTCCTCTAATAAGGGAATTCCAAATATACTGTGACATGGTTGAACAAATGTAGCACTGCAAAATTATATGTAGCATTAGTAATAAAAAAGCCCATTGGCACTAGAAACCACATATTTAGGATTGGAGATGGTAAAGACTTGGCCACCCATAAAACACCCACATCTGTTGACCTCTAATTTGAATATTTGGGAAGGGAAATGCAAATATCTGTGTGGTTATGAGTATTAGGTACAAGGGAATAAAATATATTTTATTTCATTAATTTTCATAATAACCTTTACAAATGAAATGGCACCTTGTCCTGTATAGGTGTGTACCTGGTTCCTCAAAGCTGTAAGTCTTGACTGTGCCATTCAAATGTTGTTTCAGGGTGACACACTCTTGGCAGGAATGCATATTCACACAAGTTTAGTATACTAGAGCTTGTATCTCAGCAGAGTGATGAAAAACATAAAATTGCTTTACTAATGAAAAGTAAATGCATGTAGCAACTCCCCCACTCGGCATTTCCTTGCCTAGAATAAATGCCTTTCAGTGTATTTTTGTAATGTTCAAATGCTGCATTATTAGGCTTAAGCAGAGGGCAGTGACCTGCTTACACACACACACACACACACACACGCACGCACGTACACACACACATACACGTTTACTTAGCTGTATAAATGTATTTATTATAAACTGAGTATATATCAACCGCTCACCATTTGACACATTATGTCACATGACCAAAATGAAAAGACGGAAACATTCTGGGACGCAGAACAGAAAAGACAAGGGAAATTCAAAACAGTGCATTAAAATGAGGACAGCAATGTCCAAGTGAACTAACAGAAAGTGGTAAGCTTCATGGTATTCAATTGGTAAGTCATGAAGTCATTCAAAATGTAACGTTGTTGTCTAAGAGGGCAAAGTGATTAATGTTATCAGTTCATTTCTGAGTAGCTCTATTGCTCAAAACAAACAAATAAATAAAAAAGTCACGACATGTTTGTGAATGGGCGTTTGATTTACATTTAAGAGGAACTGGGAAGATTGTTAATAAGGATACAAATTAGCCACCTTTTGCCAAAAATTGCCGTTTTGAATTCAAAATAGGCCATTTGTGTGCAAATACTTTTTTTGTGTGATTCAATTAGATATGAGTTTTTTGAAAATTCTTGTTACTTTATACTTCAGTACAAGACAATGCTGAACTTTGACCAAAAATTATGTTTCAAATGTTACAATAGTGATTTTATAATGTCTAAATATGAATCCAAATATAAAACGTGAAAAGTTATATACATATACTGTATATATATATATATATATATATATATATATATATATTGTAAATCCCTCCAAAATTACCTAATTTAAAAATTACCATACTTTTTCTTTTTTCACTCTTCACCTTGTTTCCCTATGGTATTGAAAATGGGGGAGGGGTTCAAACCTTTGTCCCTTTTTTCACCCCTGATGAGATAGTATCTTTCCATGTACAGGCTAGTTCATGGTCTTTCACATTATTTGACATTGATTTTCTGAACGTTTTCTGTGGGAGTTAGTGTTAGGGGCTAGAATGCAAGGGGGCGCCAACACCGATCTTGCATACCCCTCAGCAAACATGCAGTTGCGCCCCTGTTCACATGTACCACGGTAATGTCATATATTTCCCTTATATATTCCCCTTTTTCAACCTGTGATGTTTTTAAATAGTATTGAAGGAGTTTTGGTGAATGTTAATATATTTTAATGGATACTGTAAGTTGGAGCAGATTGTGAAACACAAGTCTGGCTGCCTCTCTTTCATTATCTGGTCCAACTTAAATATCCTGTCCATTAAAATTGCAATGCATGATGGGGGGAAATATTATACCTCTAGGTCTGTGCAGAATAATGTTCATATTACAACATTACTTAGTCTTATTTGAATGTATATTTTAATTGATGGATTATTTTCATTTATCTACACACTGGCAGTATGTCATCACTGTGGTACTGCTACAATATTTTTGTAAGAGAGAGTCTTATACTCTTATACCATGATATCAAGGGCATCATTGTAATGCCCAAAAATGGTGTTACCATACCATGGTAGCATGTCAGTAAATAAACAAATACATACAGTACATACATTCTGTCACATCTCCAAATAACTTAAGAAATATCCAAATTGTCCGTCTTCAGTTTTCTCATTGGGCGAGTTTGCAAACGCTGTTTAAGTTTCAGACTGTGTTCTGGCGTAACTGTTGAAGTTCTCTCTGAATTAATGTAGTGAAATAAGCGATGTAAACACATTTATCATGCGCTCTGTTTACTCACTGTGTGGGAGTGCCGTGACCTCCGCGCTGTCGCGGCCACGACTGGGATTTGCTCAGGTGAGGAACACCTTTAATGGTTTCGTCACACACGTATAGCGTATCTCATTCCACGTCTGAAAGCTGTGGAGGCCACCAGCCCACCGCAAGCCGTGATTTATGAGATGTTTTTACCTCAGTGTGTCTGAATTAGTCCAACAGCTACTGAGTTGTGGTCAGCACCTTAAACACAGAGGCTTTGAATTACACCGTCTCTCTTCCTTTCCGTGTTTTTGAATGTTTAATTTCGGCGGAATCTCATTTGGACATTTCCTTTAGCACGTCCACATTCCACATAGGCCTAATTGTATACTGTACTGGTAGTGTTGGGAAGGTTCCTCTGGAAATTTAATAGATTACAGATTACAAGTTACACTATTTAAAATGTATAAGTAGTGTAACTATTTCAATTACTTTATTAATGTAACGGATTACATTTGATTACTTTTTGATTACTTTTCTAAATTTCGAAGCCTGTTAAAACTGTTAATCATTTAGAGAGATTTAAAGCAGGCAGGGTTAACCTAACAGTAGCCCAGTACTCAATGTTGATTACTGTCACACTTTCAAAATTCTTCTTCACTTAAATTAATATTATAATAATTTAATTTAGAGCACAGCCACCAGAAAATCTGACTTTAGCATCTCATTTTACTGTGAGATTGTTCTGAGGTTAAATACCTCATTTTGTTTATTTAAATGGGGAGTCATCTCAATTATCACCAGTAAAATATGGAGTGCCACAAGGATCTGTCCTAGGTCCTCTGCTATTTTCGATATATATGTTGCCCCTTGGTAATATTATTAGAAAATACGGGATTAGTTTCCACTGTTATGCTGATGATACTCAACTATATATCTCAACAAGACCAGATGAAACTTCTAAATGATCTAAGCTAACAGAGTGTGTTAAAAATGTAAAAGATTGGATGACCAATAATTTTCTCCTATTAAATTCGGATAAGACAGAGATATTACTTATTGGACCAAAAGACAGTATACAGAATCTCTTGAATTACAATTTGCAACTAGACGGGTGTACTGTTACTTCCTCTACAGTCAAAAATCTGGGTGTTATATTAGATAGCAACTTGTCTTTTGAAAATCATATTTCCCATGTTACAAAAACAGCATTCTTCCATCTTAGAAACATTGCCAAGTTACGAAACATGTTACCTGTTTCTGATGCAGAAAAGCTAGTTCATGCATTCATGACCTCTAGACTGGACTATTGTAATGCACTGCTAGCTGGTTGTCCTGCGTCTTCAATAAACAAGCTACAGGTAGTCCATAATGCAGCGGCTAGAGTCCTTACCAGGTCAAGAAAATATGATCATATTACCCCAATTTTACAGTCTCTGCACTGGCTACCTATTAAGTTCCGTAACAGTTTCAAAATATTATTACTTGCCTATAAGGCCCTTAATGGTTTAGCCCCTGCGTACCTAACTAGTCTTCAACCACGCTACAATCCATCACGCTTGATAAAAGTGTAAAAAATACTTCTGCTAACTGGATTGATGGATGCTAACTTGTCTCCATGTTCATATGCCATAGTATGTAAATGGTGCTACAGGGTCCTTCAAAGAACACCATGGCATTATCATATTTTTTTCATTGTACATTTTCATGGAAATACTTCCATATTACCATTTTCTAAAAAAAAAAAAGAAAGTACTTCAGCTACTATGCTACTGCCATGTTTTTAGGCTTGGACCATGGTAGTAAGAAGGTATATTCAGTACCATCCTAAATATCAAAGCACCATAATACTGCAATATTATACTGTGTTTCATGGTGCTGCAACAGTATGCAAGGGTCATATTCATGGTATTTAAATTGTACTGTAAAATACCTTGAAGAATACTATGGTATTTTATATAAAAATAATGTAAATATACACACACATGCGCGCACACATTAAAACAAATAATAGATTTTTTTTTAATGCCAAAATTCACACTGTAAAAAAATATGATTGGAGTAAATTTGACAAAAAATACTACTTTAATATTTCTATCACAAAATTTCATGTTTAATTCGATGAGTTATACTTGCTGGTTTTGAGTGGACAAATTTAGAAATTTTGTGTCAATATGATCATTCAGCAGCAATAGAAACCAGTGATTTATATTAGGTTCTGTAAAGATGAACATTTATAATATCTAGATTTTTAAGATAATGTTTTGATAAAACATTGTTCAAAGTGCCAAAAAAAAAGACTTCCACTAACTTAATTAATGGATCTTATCTATGTTGCTGTTTAATTACCATACTCATGCACCATGGTATTTAAATATGTATTAGAAGTTCCTCTCATCTTTCCATTATTATTATTATTATTATTATTATTATTTTAATTAAAATATTTCCATGGAAAAGTTTGATTGCCATATTCAAATAAGCATCAAATTACAAAAATTGTAGGTGGGGGGAGTGAATGTACAGTGCTCTCTCCCACCTTCAATACCAAGACTGAGGTACCCTTGAGCAAGGCACTGAACCCCCAACTGCTCCCTGGGCGCCGCAGCATAAATGGCTGCCCACTGCTCCGGGTGTGTGTGTGTTCACTGCTGTGTGTGTGCACTTAGGATGGGTTAAATGCAGAGCACTAATTCCTAGTATGGGTAACCATATTTGGCCACATGTCATGTTTTTTTTTTTTTTAAATACCACCACCACGACTCTTCCTTCAGATTTCTCAGTGCAACACAAGACCCCTCATGGCCAAACAAAGACACTGGCTGGCCCGCTCGTAATGCATGTGTGTGCGTGCCATATCTGCAGTAAAATGACAGGATGTGTTCTGCTGTAGGGCTCTCCGAAGGGATGGGGCTGGAATGAGACAGAACAATGCAGGGGGCAGTGAAACCCATCAGCTAGAATAAACTGAGACCTCCACCCTTCTTTCATCCCTCCATCCCTCCCTCTCTCTCTCTCGCCTGCCTGCACCTCTTCCTTCCTCTCCTGCTCCGTATTTCACACCCCTCCGTCCCAAACAATCAAACGGCTGGCCAGGGCCTCCGCTCTGGGACCGCATGAGGAAATCTATAACAATGTCATAAGTACAGATGCCAAAAAAAAGAGAATTTATCCTGTTTTATGTGAATACACTTGACTGCAATGCTCACATTTATTACGGCGACTCCGGCCCTGCGTTGGCAGAAAGACGGATGGCTGTTTGACTGCTCAACATGTTTGCTTTGAAAATAAATCCACCCTGTAGAGTATCTGATCAGTGTGATATAATCGAGGTCTGTTGGCTGGTGACAGCAGGTAATGTTTATGGCACAGGAACTCGCTGCGTCTGTTATTAATGAAGGAGCTCTGTCCCTGCAGTGGGTCTAATTCACACGTGTGTAATCTGCAGCAATTATTAGCCTAACCTTTTGCGCGCCGTGTAGATGTGCATCCGATTAAAGGCGTCTTCTAGCATGGACACACATGGTGAAGTGTTAGCGGGGGTTGAGGGTTGCTCTGAATGCTGGTGAACTACACCTCTGCAGAAAGCATTGTCCCGTCTAGACGGAATTCTGCCTCTTTCTCTGCTGGGCTTTTACAGCCCGACATAAACAGAGCCACAGGCAGCCAGTTCTACACTACTCGTGTGTGTGTGTGTTTCAAGTGTCTGAGGGGATGAGTGTGTATCGGTTTGTGAGGCCTTATTGTATATTTTCTGTATGCCTGTTTGTTTTCTTGTAGCTCAGCTGGTGGAGCATGGCGTTGGCAACTCCAAGGTCATGGGTTTGATTCCCAGGGAACACACTGATACAATGCATAGATTGAATGGAAGACTTGTTCAGAAAGCCAAGAAAAAACCACCAAACCTTTTCTTTTTGGGAACAGTAGGAATTTTGGTCCCACTTAATATTAGGTGGCCTTAAAGAAATGCAGTCTTGATCAACATTATAGACTTCTTTCAAGTACATAAGAAATAGACCCTATGCTTTTGAACGGCAGTGCATCTGAAACAGATCTGCATAGCTGTTTGTGCTGAGCAGCAAACAAATGCATGAACATTTACACATATGCATTTGACATATGCTTTTATCCAAAGCTACTAACATTGGAGCTAAACATTTTATAAGTTCACGCATTCCCTGGGAATCAAACCCCTGACCTTGTAGCAACTACTATGCTGTCTGAGCTATTCAAGTCATAATAATCCATTCAGCATGCATAGGGGTTTATTAATCAAATAATAAAGCAATTACAGCTTTAGTGTGAACTTCGGAAACTCAGCTAAATGTCTCCATCCTTTTATGACTAGTTCTCCCTCTGACATACAGTTACAAGGCAGAATGAGGGAATCTGAGCTGCTTCTTGTCTATTTGAGAGTATGATTTAGTGATGTGAGGTCATTAGGAAACCCCAGTGTGGACTCGGATTGTTTCGTTTGGCTGTAGTTTGCGGCTTGGGAGTTTTCACTGTGAGATTTGGCCTCTCTGGACAGGCACTTCCTGCTCGGGGACCTTCTTCAGTTTACTACTTCCTTCTTGTGCAGACAGGCGGACCAATGGGGTGTCAGATCACCGTCAGATCTCGGCATATATTTGTCAGGCTGTTGAATAAGGGTGCTGATGTCTCAGAATGGGCCACACACATTCGAGAGTCTCAGAGTCTTACGTCAGAACAGCACAAGTAAGACTTGAGAAGTGCTATACATGTTATCGTTGATGAGTTCCTCGTTCCTCACTTGCAGAACTAACAGCCTTATGAAAAAAAATATATTGCAATAGTTTCTCACAGATATTAGCAAGATAAAATGATGAGCAAATACAGAGTTTCTGAAGTCTTACATGTACTTCACATGTTTCTCCTGAGAAAAGACCCCTGAAATCTCAATGTCCTCTTTTGAGTTTTTGCAACAGATCTCAGTTTTAAACTGTAGGCCGATTTGCTATCAAAGTCTGCAATTAAATAATAGAGATCTCATGAATTGAACATTTTACATTTTAATTTTTTATTTTTGAATGTTACATTTAAAATTTAAAATTGTCATCAAATTTTCTCAGGGCCAATTGATTGTACACATTCGTTTTAAAACCATATAGCCTACTGTTATAACTATATACAATTATCTTTTTTCTTTTTTCCAACAACTATCCCTTTTTTCATTTGTTTCTATTCTTAGTCAAATTAGTTTACATGATCAAAAATGGCTAATGTTTTATGTCATTATTTTTGTTGTTATTGTTTTAAATTTCACAGAATTTCAGTCATTTTTTTTTTT